>NW_017731361.1:4925327-4927747 GCF_001890085.2 Hipposideros armiger
TATATATATATATATATGTGATCTCAGCAACTGCCATGGGTAGAGTCCTGCAGATGTCCTGGAAATTTAAAACAGAAAAGAAAGGGGAAAAGAAAGGCCTAAAACCCCTAATCCACAATTCTAAAATGCAAAAGACTAAACACTGGAAGTGCTTTCATAGCTCCAACTGTGCCAAAACCCGACCCAAACTGTCCTGAGACTAAAGTCTTTATTTATTTTACTTTGTGTTAATATTTATATAATCAGTGCAGAATTAGTAACATTTTTGATTATAGGGTACTGTCCCAGACCATCTTGGAGTTGTTCCACAATATATAATATTTGTACTATACCACCATTCTAAAAGTCCCCCAAATTTTGGATTCTGAAACATGTCAAGCCCCCAGGCTTTTCAGACAAGGGGTTCTGGACCTAGCAGAAGTCACAGTGTCTGCCTTTAAGGAGTTGAGTTGACACTCTGGCCACTCCAGACATCAACCCATGTTTCAGATAAGAGGAACACAGATGCTTGGACCAAGTGTAGCTATCAGGAAGTGGGGGTGGTTATAATCTAGCTTGATCACCCAACAGCTCAATTCCAACCTCAGCTCTCACACCCCTTAATGGAGAGTAGAAAATACGAGCAAACATACATGGGAACTCCTCCACTATTTTTTATTTCTTCCCTTGATTCTGGATGTTTAATCTCTGCACTCTGGCTTATGTAACCCCAAAACACTTCCCCCCACAGAGCGTTATTCCCTCAGAGGTCAGGAATTCTTTTCAGTGCTTAGAGAAAACAGCCTCCACTCTGAGCAGAAAAACAGCCTTCCCCCTGGTTCAGTGGCGTGCTCCGTTCTGTCTCAACTTCAATGGCACACCCCAATCCAGAGCATCCTGCAGGCTCTCAGCCATCCTGAAGATCTGCACACATCCTAAACGGAAATATCCTTCCTGCAGACTGATGCTTTCAAGCCCCAGGGCTTCCAGCCAAATGCAAAGTGATTCTGCAGGGGCTCTGGCAGCCCTCACCCTCCTCCAACCTTCTCTCACTGACGTGTCTCCAAAAATCTTTTGAATCTGTTGTGCAAGTTACAATCTCTAGAACCAGCCCATTTCCCATTCCAGGAAGGACGCTTCTTTCAGACCTTCCCGCTCACAGGAACGTGGTCTGTTTGCTGGGTCTTTTTTTTGATTCTCTGCTGACCTAGAATACTTGGCTTCTCCAAACTCAGTCTCTTGAAGTATGTGTTTGTTATCTCTTTGGAAATGTCAAGGGCTTGTCCTACTCTATGTTTCCCAATAGCCTGCTTTGGACATACCGATAAATAATAAAATATGTCCATAAATAATAAAATAGTGACCTGTTTTTGAACACTTACTATGTACCAGGCACAGTCCTAAGTGATTTACATACATGATTTTAATTAGTCTGCAAAGGAATTCTGTTGGGCAGGCATTGCTTTTCTTTCCCTTTCTTCATTTTTGTTGAGTTGGGAAGTAAATGAATAGGGTAATATTTTCTAGACACTCATCTACCGTAGCTGGTTCAATGTCCCAAAGTTCAACTAGAATAGGGAAGCTGCCCTGACCTACCTCAAGGCATTGCTTTTTATCCCCCATTTTGCAGCTGAGGACACTGAGGCTCCGAGAGTTTAAATAACTTGTTCAAGGTCACACAGCTAAACAGATGTCAGAGCCGAGATCTGAAGGGAGGGTTTTCTGATTCCAGAGTTCATGATTTTAATTGCCAAATCAATGTGGGAAGGAGAAGAAGAAAATGACCCTTGGACTGAGTGATCCTTGGCCCCTCTATTCTTTTTACCCCATTGGCCTCCGTAACTCAGGTAGCCCTGTTGACTATGTTCTAACGGTGATACCTGTTTTCACTGAATGGAGTCTTTGCAGGTTCCTCCCTGACACAGACCTGCCCCTTCAACAGGGACAGTGACCTCCCCCAGTGCTTTTCTGATCATTCCTGATGCTGCCCCAGAATGACCCGGTATCATGTGATAGTCCTGGCTTCTGTCACAGTGGAGCCACTTGCCATGGCTTATAAGAGGGCTGGTGCCAGGCTAGAGACACTGGGGGAGCTGAGCAAAGGGTCCTACTTCAGCCTAGGTTAGAAGCACCGTGAGAAAGGAAAGTTCTCACACCCTCAGAGTCATAGCCTTGGGTTTTGGTTTCTGCTGTTTCATTAACTCCTTGCGTGATGAGGCCAGTCATTTAATCTTTCTGATCCTCCACTGCCTCGTCTGTACAACGAAGCTGTCAAGAGTACCAATCTCATCATGGCGCTATGAAGAAGAAATAGAGGAAGGCCTGGGAAGGGCCTTGCGTACAGGGAGTGCCTAGGAAACAGAATGTATTGTTGTTAATAAGAGTCTATGTTTTAGTGTGTTGATTATTTACAGTTTTATAGCACCTGGGGTTTTATAAGC
>NW_017731361.1:4928067-4941521 GCF_001890085.2 Hipposideros armiger
CAGATGATATCCAGGCGTTTCTGGAAGAACTGTTAGCAATTCCGGCGTGTGGTTTTGTGTTTTAAGGTGCTTGGATACGAAGGAGGAATGTAAGCCCCAACAGAGCCCGTTTCACATGTCAGTCTATTCTGGATCTTGAAAGAGGGCCACAGAGATCCTGGCTCTGCCAGGAGAGCTACATTCCTGCAGAGGCACCCAGCACCACGCAGGGAGCAGGCAGGGGAGAAGGGCCCAGGACTTGCAAAGCGACCCAGTGGGTGTCACAGCCAGAGGGTAGAAAGAAAACAATCCCCTGCCCCAGTGCCTGCCTTCCAGTGAAAGTTTTTGCAGGGCCTGTATTATTAGGACAGAAGAAATCTTGTTTCCTTTTACATTATTTCTTTTTAAGGGCTTTGGCTATTTTTAGAGCTTCCTTTCACTTGCCAACTCTCTTTGATCCCACATGAAAAGTCCAAAAGGGACCATTCTTCCATTCGCACTCTGCCCTGTTTCAGCACACCCAGTGGCTCACATGGTCCTGTGACCATGTCATTGGTATTCCAACAACCCAGCTGTTGGCGGGAATGAGGTGGGCTTTATGGGAAGGAGCTAGAGCAAGAGAACATCACCGACGGCCCTGGAAAATGACTCGTGTTTTATAAGGGATGAAAGAGCTTGGAAGTGAGCTGAAATCTGTAACCAAGAAGCTAAACGAAGAAATAAATCTGCCCTTGGTATTTAGCATCTCCAGGAATGGTGCACATTGCAGTCAAGTGGCCATTTATCAGAAAAATCACAAGGATAGGTAGCTACTGATCAATCACCATGACAGGATACTCATCTGTCAAATATGGCCTCTCACAGGAGTTTTCTTTAATTTTGGCAGGCAGCTCAAAGCATGGTTTGCTTTCACCCCTCAAGTCCTCATGAATTCCCTCCTGTTTGTTTCTTTTTTCTAACTGACCTTTCAAAGCCATTTATACCCCGCACTGTCCAGTGCTCCTCTCTCAAAGCGCCACTATGTGTGTGAGGTTGTTTGAAAAATGGAGAATTTCTGTGTTATTGGCCTTTGAAAGCAGATTAGGCAACAAAAAGTAAGGAGAAACGTCAGAGCGAGTAGGATACTTCCTTCTCGGGACTCTCATGTTTTTGCACATAATTCCTCTCGACTTTCAAATATCCTACATTCCTTGCCTCCTCCTTGGCAGGGATTCTCTGGAATTTGATACATCTAGACATTTAGAGGGGCCCGCGGGGTGGGGTAGACAGAAGGCAGAACATTCCCCAGTGTTTTCATGGTGGTTGTATTCTTGAACCCTTGATGGTGTGAGTAACTTTTCTATAGGGCTGTTTGTAAAATAAATAAATAAATGAATGAATGAATGAATGAATGTTGCTTTTCAAAATTTTCCTCCATAGGTTGTAAAACTTTACACTCTCTAGGGAGTTTGATTGATCTGAATTTCAAATATTCTTAACACAGCATTGTCCGCGACACGACTATTATTAGCCTCCCTGAGTTTAATTATGTTGGACCTGCCCTATGTAGCGTAGCTCTTATCACTTTTCTGTCCTTGTTCTCCAACCCAAATTGTGTTTCTTGTATAACACTTATGATAATTTATGGTTCCATTTATGTGTTTGTTTACTTGTAACTGTCTCACACGCACACGCAAACACACACACACACACACACACACACACACACACAACTGTAAGCCTCATGAGGACCCAGATCAGGTTTGTTTTGCTCACATTGTATGTCAGCACCTAGATCTGCGCCTGACACAAAGCAATTGCTCAATAAAGTTTTTGGAATAAAGGAAGTTAAGAATTCTGTTCTCAAAAAAAGCTGTTGGATTAAAAAAAAGAAAAAACCTAGCTTACCAAAAACGTGATATTTAAGGTTAGTCTCTTTTTTCTGCAGGTCCTTTGAAGTGTGGTGAATAGTGTTTTTCCAAGAATAGTATTTGCCAGGGAAGGAGTTGGAATCGCTGGTTATCCATATAGGACTTCTAAGGCACAGTGTGAAGCCTGCCACTTTTTTCCCTCCCATTTCCCCTTCTGTTGATCGAGTCTTTCTTTTTTCCTAGATTTACTGAAAGCTAATGAAGTAAATGGCAGGCCTGGTAAAACACGAGTGGTACTTTACCTACCTCACAGGATCGTCATGGGGATTAAATGAGATAATTGTATTCAACAGTTCTTGGCAAAGTACCTGGCATATTAACTGCCTGATAAATGCTAGCCATTAACCTCATTAGAATACTTATGCATTTATGGAGTAGTTATTATGCTCAGGCTCCAGACTAATGAGAAAGGATACCATCTGAACCACCAGGGGGCTTGTGGTGATTTATGTCATCAGCTTTCTTTCCATGATATCTGTTCTCATAGTGGAGGGTTACTTGGTGGCCCCTTTGTTTTACATGTAGGGAAGATCAGCTAGCCAGGACAAGAGAGAAGAAATGAACAAAATAACCAAGTTTTAAGTCAAGACAGGATCAATAGTACTGATTTTTTCCTTTTGCCTCAGGCTCCTTATATGGATTGATCTAACACTGTTATTGATCCTGTCTTTTTAAAAGAAATTTGATATTTTGTTCATCATGGGTTTTTTTTTGCATTAAACTTGAATTCTAAAAAATATTGCATTAAAATATTATTTATCTTGATTTCTGAGTAAATTTTGTGCCCAAAGCAAGTGCCTCCCGCCTCTTACCCTAGTCCCAGCCATTTTAACTACCCTAAGTTTCTCTAACAGCTCAGAATCAAGCCCTTTGACTCCGGTTAAGGGTTATCAAATGTATGTACTTATTATTCACTGTAACGCCCAGGACAGTCAGTCCGCCATCAGCTCCTGTCTTAACTTCTGAAATAGCCCCCTCTTCTGTTCTTGCTCCCCTACAGCCAATTATTTCTATACACAAAGCCAGAGGGATTTTTAAAAACCTGTTATCAGATTGGTCACTCCCTTGCTTCAAGCCTTCTGTGGCTTTCCATTTCCATAAACCCTTCCCATGGCCCACAAGACCCGGTATGGTCTGGCCTTTCCTCCCTTCACTCGTGCCTTTGTCCACTGCATTCCAGCCACTCCCGTCTTCTCTTGGATCCTTGATCCACTGTGGTCTTCACCACATGGCTGCCTGCCTACACATGGTTCTTTCCAGCAATGCCCTTCCCCAGTTCCTTCCTCTGACTTGCTTTCTTTCCTCTTTCTACTTACCTTTTAGATGGCAGCTGAAGCACTACCTCCTCAGAGGTCTTCCCTGACCCTCTGATCTAAGGTCTGCCCCTTCTCTGCCTTCATTATTCTCTTACGTTGCCTCCTCTTCTTTTCCTTTCCAACACTTCCCATCACTTGTAATTAACTACATAGCCATCCATGTGTTTACTTGTTTGATGTCTTTCTCCCTCGCTAGACTGTAAGCTCCTAGAGGACAGAAGCCATGTGTAGTCGCCATCTTCTCCCCAGCCCCTAAATGATGCCTGGCTCAGAGGAGCTGCTTAAATATCTGTTGAGTGAATGAAGGAGGGAAGGGAATGAGTGAATTAATCAGTCTTTGGCTCTGACCTTAGGACTCTGCCGCACACTAAGGGACTTTTATTTTTATGTCCCATTCTGCTTTCTGTCGTAATGACCTTTGTTCTTCTAAAGCAAGTGTTTTTTCCTTAGGTTATTTTTATAGATAAAAGTGAAGCAAATATAGAGATAATTATTGATTCTCATTCATCAAGTCCCTGTTCCCTATCACCAACATCCTTCTGAGAACTTGCTGTAGAATTCCTGGGAACCGCAGGAAATAAGCCCACTAACCACTTGAAATGCTCTTACAAAAATAGCCCAGACTTGACCTTTTTCCTTTGGAAAGGCCTTTTTCCTCTGAGCAAATGTTGCAAAGAAATTGTATCTGCCTTCAGGCACCTCCCTCTTCTGTCACCCTCCCAGCAGGCTTTATCTGGGTGTGCCTGGAATTCTGTCCTGAGATTGTCCCCTCACCACTGCCTGGGTCGTCACCTGAGCAAATTGCTCATTTATGATTTCGGTGCTATTGTTTTTATATTAAAATGATAAGATGACAGACAGAAATCAAGTTCTGGGGGAGCTACTGGGATATTCTAATACACATCGATGTTCCACGACGGGCAGTTTTACCATTACCAGGGGTTCACCCCACTTTCCTGCGACTTCAGTACAGGTGTGCTGCCTTTGTCATTTTGATCATTATTCCCCTTATCAAATCACTTGCTTTTAAATTTTGTTTAAATGATTGACAAGCAGTTGGACTTAAATTTAATTTCCTTATTTAAAGGAAACTTCACCCTCTAGCACAATTGTAAAAACTCCCTGTAAGTAGAAGGCAGTCATAAAGCGAAATACAGTGAAAGGACTGCAGTCCTTGACCCCGGCTTAGGTGCTGCCTCCTGCCTGATCAGCTCTTGTGGTTACAAAGAGAGAGCAGCAGTTCTTCTGGGGGAGGAGAAAACATAACCAAACCAAAGCTTTCTCCTTGAATAATCAAAATGGTTGAAAGAGACTTCAGAGGTGCCTCCATTTCTCTGTGCCGTGTTATTGCAAGATGTCAGTACCCTTCAGAACTTCCATATCAACGGGCATATGCCCCATCCCTTGGGAAAGAGAGGGTTACTATTTCGGGTCTGTTGCTTTACTGTTACATCAATTCAACAAATAAGCGGAGGATGCCACTCTCCTTAGAAACCCTTCAATAGAAAAATTAGAAAATACGGATGAACTTTTATGGTGTAACAATACAAAGTTTTAAAGATTGTCCGTACTCCTATCAGCCAGAGATAACTACTGTTTATATTTCTATTCATAAAGTCATAAGCATTTTACAAAGTGGAATCATATATATATTTCTACTTTGTAAAATTTATATGTATAAATAAAATTTATATATAAATAAAATCTGTATATGTAAAGCTTATATATATATATACAGTTTGATAATCTTTTATAATCTGACTTTATAAAATTTATATATATATTTTATATATGGTTGATGATCTGCTCGTTTATAACATGACTTAATACATTAGGAAATTTTCCTCATTAATAAGCATAAATCTACCTGAAACTAACAATAAAAAAAAAGCATAAATCTACATCCCCATTTGTAATGGCTGCAAAGGATTCCATTATATGAACATCCAAAACTGTGGTAACTAATCCCCTATCATTGGACAACTAGGTTGTGTACTGTTTGTCAGTATTATAAACAAGACTGCTGTGGTCATCCTTACACACCATCCCATTACTTCTTAGGGAGGATTTATGGGAATAGAATTGCTGGGGCAATGCACATGCATTTTGTGAAGGTTTTAAAAAAATGTCAGCAAGTTTGTACCTGTTATGGGCTTATGGTCCAGTTTTACTTCTTGACTTACCTACACTTCCTTTCTGATGTATATGTCTGCTCTTTAAGGTAGAGGAAAAATTAATTGGAAAGTTTTAGTCCTGCTGACTTTGATTTCAAAGTCCCCTCATAAACCAGGAGCCTTGTTCCCTTGCTACATCTGCTCTGAGGATGCACAGCCTCATTGGTGGGACTTCACAGCATGTGTTTCTGGGCATGTGATGAGTCTTACCCTGTTTGAGGGATGCTTTTCCAGTGGGATGGGCCCAGGCCCTTGCCAGAGTCCTGTGGGCCTGGGCTGCTGGGAGCAGGATGCCCAAGGCAGCATCGGGTATGGGCAGCCTTGGAGCATCTTTTGCCTCTGACCCTCGGGACCACGTAACTCCTTTGCTCCCTCATCTCTCAGCTGTGACAAGCCACTCTTGACCTCTGTTCTAAGCTCACGTCCTCCATGAGTTTCCAGGCATTGATGACTCTGTTTAATCCAGCAATTCCCAAACCTCATGTAAAATCACTTCGAAGTGTTTCATATGTGTCCCTTTTATCCGCTGTAAATTTATAGTAAGTTCTTGAGAGGGAGACCGCTTCTCCCACTTATTAAATCGGGGCTCTGGTGCCTGGCATGGAGCACACATAACATATTGAAGGCAGCCAGTAAATACTGGCTGAAATCAGAGCCCAGTTTGTCTCCCAGATTGAGGTGAGGCTTGGCACAGCCAGATAAAAAGCGGCAGACAATTGAGACCTCTTGCTCATTTAACATTTCAAATGGTGTCTGTCCTTATATTTAAAATAAGAGACAGACAAGACACTGGGTAAGAACTTTCTGTGGTTCAGGCCAACGGCTGTTACCCCTGCCTCGCCCCTTACCAGACGCGTGACGGCACGCAAGCTGCTTAGCCTTTCTGAGCCTGTTTTCTCACCGGAATGGTACCTGCTCATGAGCTCGTGGTAAAGACCAAATTCAATAAGAACATGTAAAGTGAGTAACACAGCATGGGTGATAGGCTTACCACAAACGGTATTATTAATGTCTTCCATGTTTTGGGAATTCACAAAATAATAAAGCCTCCTCTACTTCTAGATGTGCCGTGGGGATGGGCTGTAAGGCTGTTTGGCTTTCTCTAAAACGCGCGCTGACTCTACCCTTCCGAGGAGGAGGGAAAATGGTTGCTTTGATTGTAGACCCTTCCTTTCCCGACTCCTGAGATCCAGGCAACAAAGTGTATTAACCAAAGTCTTAACCAGAACAGGATAAGACTCATCAGGTGTCCCCAGCTGATTGCCTCCCAGTTGGTGCATAAAGCTATATACTTTTTACCTACTCTTTTGATTTTCTGTTAATTGTAAGCACTGGAAAGTCAGGGGCTGGGTGTCTTAGGGGAGGCTTACACTGACTGTCACAGTTCAGATCAGAGACTGCATTCAGGGAGACCTGGGTTTCAACTGGCTTGGCACTTACGTGCTGGGTGACTTTGGGCAAGTCACCCCACTTCCCTGTGCCTTGATTTTCTCGTCTGTTGGATAGACATAATAAAACCTGATAGGGTGGCTGGGAGAAGCACATGAGATAATTCATGTAAAACACCGAGCACACATTAAGGTGCCAATAAATGCGAGTGACCATTATCATCCCCTTGCTTCGTTTCATTGCCGTCATCACCTTTCTGTGGCATCCAGCACAGGGGTCAGCTCAGTCAGTGTCAGCTTACGTGCATGAAATGAATAGAATATCTGCCTCACCCCCGGCTTCCACCAGGAGGTGAAATCAACAGTCTTCATTGCTCTGTGGATCCTAACTATAGTTTATGGGGTTTGACTTTAAACAAGGTTCTCAATACCTGACCTTGGGATTCCTAGGAGCAGACTTGAGTTTCTTACCTGAGTTGTATCTTATGTTACTAGGCACAGGGCATAACATTGCCCTTGTATCCTGAACTTTCTTCCTCAAAGTGGGGGGCCTACCTGCATGGGGATCCTGTGAGGGTCCCTCCACCAGGAATCTGACTCGCTGGGCCTGGTTCAGGGCTGACACTAGCAGGACCAGCAAGCCTCCTGGGGATTCTGATACAGACCAGACTGTGAGAACCCTTGATCTGGGGTAATTTTCTTTTCTACATCAAGACAGAGGAAAGGAATTCAGCCTAGAAGGGAAGGGTCAGCTTGATTATTTTTCTCCTTTTAGCAAAGTCACTGAAATATCTCCAAATCTACTCTTCTTGTTTTCTTTAAAAGCAGTGGCCCCGGGGACACTGCCCATTTTGATATGTTTATTTATTTTTCATTCTTTCCATTACTCAAATTTCCTTTACTGTATTATTATTTGTCCCTGCTGGTGGGGGATGGGGGGAAGAAAATAAGACAGGGGTTGAGGTGAAATGAGTGATGACTCCAGGTCCTCCTTGTCCCATTCTGCTTTGTGAGGCCTGTCTTGTTAGCGAGAGGCACAGGCCACCAGTAGGCAAACTAATGCATGTCACCTTAATTTGGGTGGCTCCATGGCTCTGGTTTGCTACTTCTGGAGGCACCTGGTGGAAAGGCCCAGATTCCTCTAAACTGAGCTAGAAACTGGTTCTGAAGAATTAACTGGTGTCTAACACAACCTACAAGCCCATAATAAGATGAAATCAGGCCTCCAGCATGAGGAAGGTCACGTGGCTCAGAATTCTAATGAGGTTCTGTTATATTTCTGTTTCTCTCTGCCTCTTATTTTATTGGTAAAGTTCTCAGCTGTGCAAAGATCTGAATACTCATTCATTCACTTGACACGTATTTATTGAGCACCTACTTTGTGCCAGGCATGAGGAATATAGTGGAGAACACGACAAACTCAATGAGGCTCTCTTGAAGTTCATGTTCTAGTGGGGAAGACCCACCATAAAAGGGGTTCCCAGTGAACTGAGCGTTATAGTGGCAAAGTCCCCGGCACCATGGGAGCCAGATAATAGGTGACCTTCAGAACCTGGGAGATGGAAAGGCTCCTTGGAGAAAGAGACATTTATATTCCTAGTAAATAGGGAGAAGAGGATATCAGGAAGGGCATGTGCAAAGGTCCTGAGTCCAGAAAGAGCATGTTTCATTTGGGGAACTGAAAATTGTCTATCTTGGATGAGGGGAGAGGGCTATGGCTGGAGAAGCTGGCAGGGCCAGATCACCCAGAGCCCTGTGGGCCTCCATCTAAAGGAAAACCACTGTGCAATGCAGGCTGGAGTGTGACATGGTCAGAATTGCATTTTTAAAATGTCAGTCTGGTTGATGAATGGAGAAGTATTGGAGAAGAGGCAGAAGCAAGGAAACTAGATGCAATGACCCAAGTAAGAGGTAGGGGACCTCAGACAGGGTGGTGGATGTGAGTATAGGCCAAATGTGGGGTCCACTCTTCACAGCTTCTGGCCAGGATATCTTGGATACACTGGCCCAGTAGCCTCTGAGAGCGACAGCAGTGCACGGTACCAGGAGATAAACTGAACTTGGATTTACAAATCCCACCACCTAGTACACCAGGAGACATATTTTCCAGGTGAGGTAGTGGTGCTTTGGGAATGTGGGGCTTATTGATCTTCAATAGCAGATTTGGAAATGAGGCCCCATGCATCCTAATAGATGATACGTGATGCTATGGAGTCAGAGCTCCTCTCTGCCCGGCCAGCCCGGTGGGGCACTAACAACTTTTGTCCCTGCACTGCTCCATCCTGCCTTGACTCACCAGATGATTGGACAAGTCATCTGTCCCCCAGCTGCATGTGTCTGACCTTAAGAACTGAATTTCCGAGTCATGCTGCTATACTTTATACAACCTACAAGACGGTGTCATCTCTGGGAGGTTTGAGGGCAGGTCAGACAGTCTGGAGAGGAGGGAGGGGACCAGCCGGCTCTCAAGATGCCTCCTGGTCTTGGTGACACCAGAGGAGATGGCTGAGGTCATCTCCAGGGCACTTCATTCATTCACTCAACCAATGGTTACAAAGAACTGACTGTGTTCCTGGCCCCAAACAAAGCTCAGCGGTGATCATTGCCTACCGAGCCCTACCCCCATGGAGCTTACACTCCAGCCATTTCCTGAGGTGCAACCAATTACCCCACAGCCCCCAAGCTCTCCTCATCTTAGTATAGAGAAAGAAGGCCCAAGAGTTCCCCGGCATTGAATCCATCAGGGGCCCTAACAAGATCTGAACTTTCAGTTCACGAATGTGCCAAGTTCTGTCTAACCTCCGTGCCTTTGAACTTGCTTTTCCCTTGGCTGGGACCTCTTTTTGACAACATGGCACCTACCCTCTACCAACTCCAAGAATATTCCTACTTCTCCTTCAGGACTTCACCTCACATTTACTCAGACAAGCCTTCCTAGCCCACCGGCCCCAGGTCCAGGCCCAGAGCCCTGCCGGGGTGCCCCTTACCCCCCTATATTTCACTGGAGCTATTACTGGACTATTTCTCCCTCTTGACTTCACTGCTTTAGAGCAGAGTTTTTGTCTATGTTTTTTTTTAATCTCCAGTATCTTGCACAGGCCTGGTACATAATATGTGCTTAATAAATATTTGTTGAAGGAAAGGGGGGTGAGAGGGGGGAATGACAATCTGTGCCCCACTGTGCAGTGTACTGGTTTTGCTAAAAAGACACGTTCTATGCTTAGAAGTCCACTCATGAAGCAAAGCCTGAAAAACAATACTGATTTGCCAATTGCCATACTAAGCCCAAGTGTATTTTTGATTGAGTAAATCAATCTGAAATGAGTCCTATGTATTTTCTAAAGCCCTCCTCCAAAACTAACAAACAGACCAGAGAGGTGAAGAGACTGGGAAGAGATGAGGTTGAATCAGTGTATGATTGTTCACTAATTCACTCAACAAATATTTATTAAATACTATGATTTATCAGGCACCGAGGACACAGAGGCAAACAAAAAAGCAAAGTCCCTGCTTTTGTTGTCTTTTAAAAATTCCTATAGGGGGAAATAGTAAGTTTTCAAAAAGTGAGCAGCTAAATAAGAAAACCTGAAAGTGCCGATTTCTATATCTCTCTGTTGAAATCAGATAGTGGGTGGCTGGAGGGGGAATGGTCAGGGGATGTCGCTGAAGGAATGACCTTTGAGGATGAGCAGGAATTCAGCAGGTAGGGTCAGGGCTGTGTGCAGGGCCACGTGCATCCAAGTCTGTTTCACCAAGTCGGGGAGACTATGTTGTCCTCATGAGCAAGGAGCTGGCACGTTTCAGGGAAGAAACGTCAGGATGCTAAACTTTCTTCTGGTTGTTAGCCCAGAACAGGCAAGGGACTCAAAATAATCCACCAGTTGGGGGGTCCCACAAGAGTTAATATCATTTATGTAAAGGACAAATGCTTCTCAGAGGGCCCGTGTTGCCACCATCCCAAACCTGTCCTGATTCTACTAAGCCAAAATTTGTTTCCTCCTGTGACACATTGGCTAGAGCTTGTTGGTGGCAGTCGCTACATTCTCCCTGCAATTACAGTTATTTGCATCCTCTAGTTGGCCTCCCTAGTGAATTTTCAACTCCTTGAGGGCAGGGATTGGATCTTACACACTCCCTTCCCCCATCGACTCATACTCTCGCCTTACACTTAGCAGATGCTCAGTGAATATTTGTTGACATTTACTAAATTGAGTAACTAAGATTTCTGGCTATTACCTTGGAAACATACCTATTTAAAAGAGGTTTGATGTGAAGGTCGGGAATGATAATTTTGGAGCATAGAACTCTTGCAGGAGTCCGACTCCCAAATGGTTCTAGTGGAGGATATTGAATGCCTCAGGGATTCCCAGTGGTGGGTGTCAGGATAAGAGAAGGAAGTTGTCAGGGTTCAGAAAGGAGACATGGCAATGAGGACTAACTGGCTATTTGGCTATTTTGGTTTTGGTGGTGGTAAAAAGCCATTGAAAATCGTCTTGCGTGCTCACTCCAAATGCCACAGCTATCGATGTTTGCTCTGAGATTTCTGCTATCTGGTTGGTTAGCTGCTTGATTTGGGGGTTTGGTTGGGGTTTCTTGTTTTCTCCGTCATTTATTTCTTTGAGAGGGTTTATTTTCTATAAATACAGAATTTTTTTTTGTCTTGGATAATCTAGATGTATGCAGCTACAGTGTCTTTTTTTGTTTGTTGGTTATTATTTAATTAGTTGAATCAGTGTTCAGTCTGGAATTCACATCAAATGGCAACTATCACTACTGAAAATGTAAACCAGTATCATATGTCATAGAAGGTAATTGTAAAAGTAAATATGATCAAATAAACCATGTTCTGAAATCTAAAAAACCAAAAGTATATAACTAAATCTTAATTTATCTGTATGTCTTATTAAGTACTTTTTAGATGTCATCATATAGCAGCACTTCAGCACAAATACTGTTATTTTCACAGGTGAAAAAAACTGAGATTTTGAGAAATTAAGTAACTCCCAGAGTTAGATGTTTTAATCTGAATGATCGTGTAATTTTTTGTTTATAAATGGAATATTGGAGCTAAAAAGTGGGGCTGGAGATTATTAGCTTTTTTTTTTTTTAATGAAGAAACAAGGTCTCAGTTCATTTAATAGAAGATTATTAGCTTTTTAAGCGGACACTTATGTATTAACTGTTTACTTTTGTAAGTAAAGAGAAAATCTAAAGAAGCATGGGAAAACAAAGCCAAAAAAGCAAGGGTATAAAGGAACTGTGTACTGGGGGGGTTAGGTAGAGCATCTACTGTTACCCCTTGCCTTCCTGGGTCCCCACATGGATGCACTTAACAGTGACATCGCCTCAGTTCAGGATGAGAAATGGCCCGGTGAGAAAAGGGTTACATGGAGACGTGGAAGGAGAGAGGAACCAGGTGCTTTGCTTTCCTCTTGGCTATAACTTACTAACTAAATTCAAGTTCATTTTCCTTGTCTCCTTGGATTGGGGGTTAAAGTACTGCTGGAGGCCTGAGGGGATAGTTCTTTGGGGCCTTTTCGGTGTCAGAAAACTCACCTCCAAGCAACTTTGTTTACTTCAGCAAATCCAGCTGCATTGTGCAAGCACTTGACCAGCCCCTGACCCCCCAACACAAAGCAGATGTCTGGACAACACAGAGAGAACACACGGGGACCCCGAACTGGTAGGAATTTGTTTTGATGAATCGGGAAAACTACAGGAGATGGGTGGCGCTGAATGTGCCAAGAGTTGAAAATAGCAGTGACCCAATAGACCTAGCTTTGTGCTGGTTTGAGCCATGTGGGCTCTGAGAGGAGGTGCTCAGAGCCAGACTGCATTCCTGCCTGAGAAAGTCAAATCGCTGTATGTGTTGGACTGTGGGGTTTGAACTGCCTTTGACCGGCGATGTGGAAAGAGATTGAGTCCTCTAGGCCAGAGAAGGGGAAATAGGATCGGGACCAGGATTCCACTTGGCATTCAGTCCGAGAGACTGCTTTTCTCCTTTTCGTCTGTGTAACATTGTTGAATGTCACTCATAAGGTAGACTGGGGATAAACCTCTCTTAGTAAATAAACGGTCACCTGATGAAGTTCATCATTATGGTAAGCACTTTTCAGGTCATGCTTATCAGCTAGAAATATTAATAAATAATGAAAAACCAAGTCCTCCTTAAAGAACCGGGCACATGTAATATATCCAGTGCACCTCAGGAAGCATCCATGCCTTCTGCCTGCTCATGTGAATGAACTAGCTTGCAGTCCATATCATGCTGTACTCTACGGATGTTCATTTAGTAGATTTGCAAAATCAAATATGTGAAAAGATTCTGTCTTGAGGAAAGCGATGAAATCAAGACAATAACAATTATTTAAGATGTTAAGAACTGTGATTTTAAAAGATAATACCTATATACATATGCCTTAGAGACTACAAATTACACACACACGCATGCACACACACACGTGCACACCCCAAAATGTGACAACAGCCATCATTGGGTAGTAAGGTCATAACAATTTTTGTTTTCGTCTTTGTATTTTTCCGTATTTCCCTATTTTTTTTACAAGTAGCATGTGTTATTTGTATAGTCAGAGAAATTTTTATTTAAAAAATTTATTAAAAAATACTGTATTGCTGCAGCCTAAGGGTAAGTACCCTGAGTTAATGCTAAAAGTTTCACACTTAAGT
>NW_017731361.1:4942431-5047752 GCF_001890085.2 Hipposideros armiger
ACACACACACACACACACACACGCACGCAGCTTAGTCTGGCTGGCTCATTCCTGCAGTGATGCTGGGCCACTAAGCCTTCCCAGTGAGTGAGTCAGTGGGCAACCCCAGGTCCTTCTAAATTCTCTTTTCTGCTTATATCAAAGTCAGTTTTGGTTGTTTATAATTAAGAAGCTTAGCCAGCTCCTACATGTCCTTCCTACCTACTTGGGCAGAAATCCTCCAGCTGTGGGTTCCCCAAACTCCCTGAGCTTCCCGTGTCATAGCATGTATTACACTCTACTGGTTATAACATTTTATTATAATTGTCTGCGTATCCGCCCCGAAACTGCTAGCTCCCTAAAGCCGTCTAGATCACTGCAGCCTCTTCATCATGGAGCACAGTGCGTGGCGCATAGTAGGCCCTCTGAAAGTGCGAAATGAATGAACAAGCCATTAAACTTTGCTACACAGGAGGGGACTGAACAAGCCCAGTAGTCCTACTTGGAGAACCAGCTAACTTGCCAGCTTTCTGATAACCTGGCACCATTCTTAGCCTGATTCCAGGGAAACCAGATTTCCTTTAGGCTTTGGCAAGGAACAGAATATTCCAACAGCATCCTGAGTGGGAGGGTGCGATGTTGGCCACGTCTTGAAGTAGGTGAGTAATCCCCCCGGCAGCACTTAGCTTTAAACCCTGGCTTCTAACGTGGTCATCTCCTGAAGCTCCCAGCTTAAAATGGAAAGTGGCATTACTCATGGTGAAGAGCAGACAATAAAAAAACATTTAGGTGGGGCCCGACACAATGGAGTGAGTATTCCCTGATGATGATGAGAGCATCTCCGCTCTGAGTGCTCCTAGTCCTGGCAGACAGCTCAGTCATAGCAGGGCTTTTGACTACATCTCCGAATTAGCTCATCACCCAGCACCTCACTCTTTGGGGGTGTTGAAAGACATTGAGTTTCTTATCCCCGAGCAGGCATGGTGGTAGGAAATGTCCCTGAATCAATATCAGAAGGTGGTGTAAAATGGTGGCTATGAATATAGGCTTGGACATCCAACAGACCTGGGTCTGAATCCCAGCTCTTGTACTTAGTAGTTCTGTTACCTGAGTAAGTTACTTAGCCTCTCTGATCCTCAAGTTTCTCATATGTAAAATGGTTAAATAATAGTACCTAGTACAAGGTCATGGGAAAAGTAAATCAGACAGTCTGAATAAAGCCCTTATTATGATGCCTGGCATGTAACCAACACTCAATAGATGATAGGTGCTGGTATTGATAATGTTGTTGATAAAGATGTGCTTTTGCCACCTTCCTCCAGTCGCCTCCATTATTTCTCTCTCCTTTATGTTTGTATGGATGCTCCTCAACTTACGATGGGATTACATCCTGATAAACCCATTGTAAGTTGAAAATAGCATAAGTTATAAATGCATGTAACACACCTAACCTACTGAACATCATAGCTTAGGCTAGTATACCTTAAACGTGCTCAGAGCACTTACATTAGCCTACAGTTGGGCAAAATTGTCTAATACTATAGAATATGGGTTGTTTACCCACATGATTGCATGGCTGATGGAGAGCTGTGGCTCCCTGCTACTACCCGACATCACGAGAGAGTATTGTACAGAATTTTGCTAGCCTGGAAAAGATCAAAATTCAAAATTCGAAGTATGGTTTTTACTGAGTGTGTATTGCATTTCAGCATCTTAAAGTCAAAAAGTCGTAAGTGGAACCATTGTACGTTGGGCACCGCCTGTATTACTCTGTTAATCTCACTCAGCCTTCATACTCTTCCTTCTAGAAGTCATCCTTTACTTCTCACAGCCTTCTGAGCTGAGGCCACACCCCAGCCTCCATCCACAGGCTCTACTCTCCATTTCTTTCTCCTCTCCTCTCCGTTTCTAGGTGTCTGCTAGCTTGTATACCAAGACCCCACTACCCAAGGTCTGACCTGTCATTCTCTCTTCCTCGATTCAGCATCCATGACCTGGCACACAGTGAAGCAAAATGCACAAGAATAAATCCACCCTATTTTAATGAAGCCTCATGGACAGATTGAGCATAAGGTCATAAAATGATCAGGGCTCAACACCGGTTTTCGGCGCCCCAGCATAATGTATGTGCACCAACAGAAAGCAAAGTGGACCAAAATCCAGTCTGACCAAAGTTGGGCATGGAGCAGCAGTGGTGATGGTTACAAATGGAACTCTTCTTAGAAAAGAATGTTCTACCAGTTTTTTAGGCTTTTTTAATGAGTTCACAAATTAGATGGTTACAGGCGTTACTGTTTAGAGATAATGATGTACATGTCTTGGGCTCTTAGCATCGCACTGGACAGTTCTATACCAATGACCCAGAGACTCAGCAATCATTAGTTTCTCCAGGGTTAAGAAAACTTCCTACCTTTATTCACCAGTGAATAGATTAACCTCAGGCTATCATCTCAGGACATGTTCTAGTCATTCATTTATTCAACACATTTAATTAATAGCCTTTTATGTGCTGGGCACATTTTTGGATATCATAGAAGATAAAGTATTAAAAGAATGGGATGTAAGCCCTGCCTTCCAGGAACTTATAGCCCACAGGGGAGGTAAATACACATAAATAACTCATGGAGGATGGGGTAGGGATGTGACGAATGTGACAAATGAGGCATCAGGTTTTAATGGCAGTTCCCAGGAGGCACAAATCATGGATGATGGAGACACTGGGGAAGAGGGGTTACTTGAGATGGTTTGGATCCATGATAAGGGTCTCAAACAGCCAAGATTGGCAGGCACACTGGACAGAGGACACAGGATGGGCAAGGAACAGAGCTGGGAAAATGCAAGGTGAGAATAGAAAACACTACACTTTGAATGAAGGATGGCTCATATATAATGAGCTCACGGGGGAGGGAGGTAAGGCTGGAAAGAGAATTTATAGCCAGATCTTATAACACGCTTCCTGCTCAACATCTCCACATGGATGTCTAATAATTGTCTTAAACTTAAGATGACCCGGACAGAACTATTGATTCCTTCCACCAAATTCCCTAGCTTTTCCTTGTCACGTATTTCAAATCATAGTAAATGTCCCCAGTGCCTCAGCCCCAAACAGAGAAGTCACTCTTTCTCTCTCTCTCTCTCTCACCTACTAGCCCTGCTCAATTCACCAGCAAGTTCTATTAGCTGTAGCTCCAAAGTACAATATATCCTCCGTCTGACCTCCACTATCTTCTCCGTGACTGCCACTGTGTTCCAAGCCACCATCATTTCTTACCTGCCTCCTTGTTTCAATTCTTGCCCTCCTACAGCAGAGTGCTTGAGTTACAGCATACCCCTTGCATGCTTCAAACCTTCTGGTGGCTCCCTGGTGCTCTGTCCACAGGAAGACTGTTCTACAGGCTCATGGTCAGGCTCCAGCCTCTCCCTGGCCTCCTTCCACGCCTCTCCCCCCTCGCTCATGGTGGCCCAGCTACACCACTGGCCTTCCTGCTCACCCTTGAACTTACCGAGCATGGTCCTGTAACAGCATCTTTGCACTGCTCTCGCCTCTGCCTGCAACACTGTTCCGTCAGCCTGAAATGCTCCTCTCTCCTTAGACCTTTGTATGTCCACCTCCTCATGGCTCATAGCTCAGATGTCGCCTCTGAAGAAGGATGTTCTCTGACCATCCTAACTAAAGCTGACCCTTCTCAGATCTTCTCTATCTCAGCTGAACTGTGACTTTTCCTTCATGGCACTTATCAGAAATGCTCTCCAATGTTTGTTTATTTTTCTGTTTTATCACTACCACTTCCGCTAACATGTCAGCTGCATAAGGACATTGTCTTACTTACTACCACATCTTCAGTCCTTAGTACAGTCCTAGGGTAACAGGAATGCAGTCATTCTTTATGGAATGCAGATGCCTGGGTCACACACCCAGAAACTCTAATTCATTTGTCTGGGTTGGGGACAGGCAAAAAAGGAGTTAATTTATTTGAAGTTTTCTACTGTATGCCTATTTTTTAACCATGTTATAACTAGTGTAATCCCCAGGTGGTTCTAAGTTGTAGACAGAGTAAAGAACCCCTGACCTAGAGAATGGAAATCTCTCTAGCATGTTGCTGCACTAAGTGGGGGTCCTTGGACCAGCAGCATAGGCATCACTCAGGTACTTCTTAGAGATGCAGAATCTCAGGCTCCCTCCCAGACCGGGAGAGCCAGAACTTGCAGTTTAGCAAGATGCCCCAGGTGACTTGTGTGCATGTTAAATTTCAGGTGCACTGACTGACCTAGCAGGAGTACAGAATTCCTGGGGGCGGGGGGTAAATGCTTTGGAATTGGCAGGTTTAGTTTGCTCTAGCTGCAGGATGTGGAGGTGGGCACGTCCCTCAGACAGTTGGAAATGTGGTCCTGAAACCACAGAAAAAGAACTCGGGGTTCCCCAAAAGGCTCCTTGAGGCTAGAGTCCAGGGGCTTGGGGAAGTCATCAATGGAGAGAAGAGAAGAAGACAGAATTGGTGGGCCTGAGGGAGCCCCAGTTTGGGTGTAAGAGAAGGGGAGCTGAGACGAAGATGTAAGAAAAGAAAGAGACATAAAGAATGTTTATAAAGAATGCTTGTGTAAGTCAGAGCAGGAGAAAAGGTCAAGAAAGCGTCACCAAAAGTATCAGATTCTGCAGAAAAGTCAAGAAACATAAAGACCAAAAAAGACCATTGAGTTCTGCCCCCAGAGATGGGTAAATGGGGGGAGATGAGCGAGAGGAGGGGAGGGGAGGAAAGGCTTCAGTCAGTGATGGGAATCCCTTCACCTTTTCACTCAGCCTCCCAACCCCCTCCCATCTGGCATCTGTCAGTTTGTTCTCTGTGTCTATGAGTCTGTTTCTGTTTTGCCTGTTCATTTATTTTGTTCTTTAGATTCCATATGTAAATGAAATCATATGGTATTTGTCTTTCTCTATCTGACTTATTTCACTTTTAGGTCCATCCATCTTGCCACAAATGGTAAAGATTTTATTCCTTTTTATGGCTGAGTAATATTTCGTTGTATATATGTACCACATCTTCTTTATGCAGTTGTCTATCGATGGGCACTTAGGTTGTTTCCGTATCTCGGCTGTTGTAAATAATGCTGCGACGAACATAGGGGTGCATATATCTTTTCAAATTAGTGTTTTGGATTTCCTCGGATAAACACCCAGAAGTGAGATTGCTGGGTTACACGGGGATTTCGTTATGTTGTTGGGGGTGGGGGTGTTTCAGTCAGAAGGATCAACATTTAAACTATAAGTGTAAACATATAACTGAACACACATGCTCATTCCTAGTGGGCACAGAGCCCCAATGATCCCTGCTGAGGGGCTGAGTGTGTCAATGGGGGCGGCGGTACAGCAGTGCCCACACCTCCTCCCCAGAGACAGAAGGGAAGCTGTCACGAGGGGTGGGGATTGCCTGTAGACTAAGGAGCACGTAAAGATAACCCACAGGTACCCACCTCCTTTCTGTGACTCGCTTCAGCCCACACGAGCCTGAAGCTATCACGGATGGGAGTGGGCAAGATCCCTGAGTTCAGACACAGCAAGCTCTGAGTCCCAGCTCTGCCTCCTAGGAGCTGTGTCACTTAATCTTTTGTTTTTTAATTAATAGACTTTATTTTTTTAAAGCAGTTTTAGCAAAATTAAGAGGAGGGTGCAGAGATTTCCCATAGGCCACCTCCCCCACACATGCACAGCCTCCCCCATTATCAACATCCCTACCAGAGTGGGACATTCATTACAATTGACGAACCTACACTGACACATCACAATCACCCAAATCCATAGTTTACATGAGGGTTTGCTCTTGGTGTTGTACATTCTCAGGGTTTGGACAAATGTATAATGACACGTACCCAGCGTTGTAGTACCAGGAAGAATAGTTTACTGCCCTAAAATCCTTTGTACTCCCCTATCCATCCTGGCTCCCTCCAACCACTGGAAGCCACCGATCTTTTTACTCCCTCCATAGTTTTGTCTTTCCTAGAATGTCATTTAGTTGGACTCATACAGTGTGTGTAGCATTTTCAGATTGTCTTTTCTCACTTAGTCATATGCGTGTACGATTCCTCCATGCCTTTTCATGGCTTGATAGTACATTTATTCTTACTGCTGAATACTATTCCATCGTGGGCACACGTAACCTTTTCTCATCCTCAGTCTCCTGGGCTGTAACACAGGGGGAATGCGTAGCATAGAGAGGGACAGTTCGTGATAATGGTCGACATGAATGTGGATTCAGTGCTCCATTCTAGGCACTCTTCTAAACGCCTTTTTTTGCACCACCTCATCCAGTCCTTCCTTTGCGCTTGATGTAGGTACTGTGGACATCCCTGTTTTCCAGAGAAAGAAACTGAAGCCCAGAGAGGTTAAGTAATTGCTCAAGGCCATAGATTTAGGGAGGGATCGGTCTGGGGTTCAAAGTCAGACATTCTGACTCCAGGTCTTACTGTCGGGGCTCTATCTTCTCTGGAAGGTTCTTCACAGTGTTTGACACATAGCAAAAACATGTTAACAAATGTTACCTCTTATTATTGTCAATATCTTTGAAGGAGAGCCATTTAAATTGCAAGGTCAAGAGTCTTTTCAAATGAGAACTGCTAGGCACTGAAGGTTCAGACATGACCCCGTGCCACCCAGCCAATGAGCCGTAGAACTGAAACTAAAGGCTGTGGGTGATGGAGGTTGTAAGTCGCTCGGAAGAGAGTACTGGTTGATTTTTTTAAGCACCCAGCAGCATCAGCTCCACTTCCCTGCCTCGCCATGTTGCCTGTCCCATGTTGCCTCCCCATGTTGCCTGTCCCATGTTGCCTGTCTGTGCCCCAGTTCCCTGCTCCCCATCTCAGCCATGGGCCAATGTTTGCAGCCCGGGCACGCGTCCCAGCACAGCTGCAGCCCAGGAGCCCCTGGGCCTGTACAGTGTCTCGCCTGAGGGGTGGGTGCCTTGGCAGCCGGTGGCAGCCTTTTCTCATCCTCCTGGTGACAGAACACACCAGTCCCCAGGCAGGCAGCCTTGGCCTGTGCACACCTGCTCACTCCCTGTCCCCTCCACTTCCTTCTGCCCTGGATTTCCAGACAGAGTCAAAAATGGGTTCACACCAAATACGATTTGTTTTCCTCCAGTGTAATTTTCCATTTATAGACAGCCTTCTCTCGGGAGGCACTGTCCTCCTTCCTCTGTCTCGTTTTTTTTCTGGGTGTTTGGGGCTAAACTCTTGGTTGTTTTTGAGCCCTGTGGTCAGCAGCCCAGCCAGCCATTCATCTCAGAATGTCTCCAGAAAGCCAGTGGTTACTCTTACAGGAGTTGATGCTAATTCCTGTGGCCTCTGAGACCTCTATGGAGCAGTGCCCACAGAGTCAGTGTGAAGCGTTAAGAAGAAATATCTGACGTAGGCCGGCAGGGTCCTCACTCGCAGGCTCATCCTGGTGAGATGACGAGGATGAAAATTACAGCAGTAATAGCCGCCGGTACACACAGTGCACTCTTCTAAGTGCTAAAAGCAATTAACTTATTCCTATGAGGCAGACGAAGCTCTGATCCCCTTTACGCAGACAGGAAATGAGTACACAAAGTGAAGGCCGTGACTGACCAGACCCTATGTGGGATCTGGCCCTGCTGACCTGTCTGGCCCAGTCACCCCACTCTCTCTCTCCAGTCCTGTGCTCTGGCCCCAGCTTTGCTTTGGTCCCTTGAGTATACACTCTGTGCTCTCCTGTCACAGTTCCTTTGCACGTGTTCTCCCCCTGCCTGGACCACTGTTCCCTCAACTCGACAGCTAATTCGCCTTTACCACCTTTCAGATCTCGACAGTGACTTCTTCAAGGATGCCCTATTGGACTTCCTGGCCCAATGCCCCAGTGAGGCTCAGATGGCGCCACCTGCCTCTCCTCCATGGCGCTGGTCAGAGCTTCAATTCTACTTTTATTTGTGCAATTTTCCAATTACTGTCTGGCTCTTTTTCTAGACCGTAACGCCACAAGAGCAGAGGCTTGAAAGTGCTGCCCTATACATGATTCTATCATTGCCCTTAACCACCCTGGACTGAAATTATTTGTTTATTCGTCTGTCTCATCCCTTGGTCTTTGTATTTCCTGAGGGCAGTGTCCAGGTCTTTTTCTAACACAGTGCTCAGCTCGATAAATATTTGCTGAGTTGAACTGAATGAACTGGATTTAATTGAACAGTGTAACCGGGGAAAGGGCAACCTAAAAATTCCAAACTTTTGATGAAGCAAGCCCACAAAACACAGTCGTTCAGAACCACCCCTTTGGAGATCTGGAATGATTTTAGAGAGAAGGTTAGCTCTTTTAAAAAGCTGCGTTCACTTATAATTTGGATAGCAAAAGAGAAGTATCCATGACTTTCCCAAAGAAGCGCTGTATTACGGTTATAAATCCAACAGAGTTGAGGAAGAAAGGATTTTTGCCTCTTTGAGGTTCATCTGAAGTTTAGTAGATGTCGGAGTATAAATAACTGATGGGATCTCATTGGAAGCTGTGTTGGGGTTTGGCTCCTTCCAGCCCTTGGTCTTGCGTCATTCCCTTATCTCCCTTGGATGACCTTGCATGGTTCATTCCCCAGTGCTTCCATTGCTATCTTCAACTCCTTAAATGTTGTGGTCTGATTGCAGGGCGCAACCAGGGGCTGGCCCTTTCCAGGACCTGATGCCCATCTGTCCGGCAAATGGTTCTCACACTTGGATGAGAGAAAGAGAGGAGAGGGATTCTCTTCTGTCTGGAGGATGATCAGGGCAAGGGGCCGGGACGAGCAGGCTCCAGGCCTGGTGCCCACCCAGCAGGGTTTATGAAATCAGTGCCAGGTCACTGCAGGCTCCCACATCCAAACAGGGCCCAACCTCAGCTCTGCCCACCCCAGCAGCAAGCAAAACAAGCAGTTATTTGGAAAAGCTGTTTTCTTTCATCCTGCCTCCTCCTTCCTACCATCACCGATGATGAGTGTGTTTCTTGGAGGATTGAATAGTCCCTTTTAAGAAGTGAAAAGAAGCCATTTCTGAGTTGGGAGGATTAACCTTAATAGTAGTAGCACATGATCGATGAACAGGTAATTTGAAAGAACTTTATTGAAGCTCCAGTAACCTAGTATGATGCCCTCAGATTTCCAAGCAGTTGTAGTAAAAACACCACCTAGTTATCATACATGATGGATTCAAGTGACACTAACTTCATCTTGTCCCTCACAGTAAACCTGCTCCTAGCTCACTCCCTGGCTGGTAACAGGAACTCAGCAAATATTTGTGAAATGAATAGAGGAGGTATGAGGCCCACTTCAGGTTCTGAGAACTTTCTAGAGTCAGACAGAAAACTTCAATCTTAACCACATTTTGCTTAAATGTATTGGGTAATGACATCGTGAACTGTTTGCCATTCTCCTTTGGCGTCTAGACCTTGTTCCCGCTATTCAAAATCATGAATGTATTCCCGACAGTTAACAAACTTAAGTGAAGTCCCAATGGCTTAACTCAGATCTAAAGAGGGTATTTTTAAAGAAATAGTGACCTAGGAATCATTTTAAAGAGGAGACAGTCCTGTGTAGCCTGAAAGTAGAACACAAATATTGAAAAAGACCAGCTTGGGGTTTCAGTGGCTAAAGCAGAAGAAACTCAAAGATATGTTAGAGTTAGAAATGGAGCCGCTTTCTGAAAGCTGAAAATCAGGCTTGTCGGGCCCTGCCCTGAGGGCTGGGCCGCGGCTGGTGCAGGGGAGCCAGCGTCCAGAAGAGGGCGCTCTGAGCTAAGTGTGCCGGCCACCACCAGGAAATCCAGGGGCCCTGCTAAGAGGCTGTTTACACTTCTTGGTTGTTTCCCCTGCAGCTTTTTGTGTTCTCTGTAGGAATGAGAAAGGGTTTCCGCACCTCTGTGCCAAAGAATGATCTTCTGAAAATATAATTAAGCTGATGATTTCATAGATTAAATACCAAATCCCTGGAGTGTAATCATGTTAAAGAAAAATTTTTAATGGCCTTTAGCATTTGGTCTCTCTGAAATCTGTGGACCAATTCCCCACACCATGACCCTTTTAATATGTTTGAGTGAGCCCTCAGGAATCATTATGGTCTTCAAATATTGCCTCTAGGCTTAGAAGATGGATGACCAAACCAAGAAGGATAGAGGTGAAAGTTTCCTCTCTCTGAGAGTTATTTGTATTTGTTCCATATTTGTCAAGTTAACAAGTAAGAGTTACTTATTCATAAGTATGGTCCTACCTATAGCATCCTGATTGAAAAGAAAGCTGTATATTCGCGAGGATACTTAAAAGTTTCCTTAGAAATACATCTGCTTCCCTGAATTTTGCATTCCTAGGCCCTGAGGGAAGAGCAGACAAATTCAACAAGTCCTTTGTGAAAACAGCACACTATGTGCAGATGTGTGACCGGCAGTTCCAATGTTAAGAATTTGCCCTACAGAAGGACTCACACCAATGCCCAGAGATCAATGTGTGATCTTCACAGCAGCCCTGTTTGCCATAGCAAGAATTTGGAAACCATATTGCATCAATAATGGAAAGATAAATTATACAGCCAAGCTAATACCAGGCAACCATAAAAAAGAGCTAGACATATATGGACATAGATGAGTGGGGGAAAAGAGAAAGTCCTAGAACGATCATGTGGAATCATCCCATAACTGATTTTTAAAACTATATCTATATATCTATATCTATATCTATCTATATATATCTGAAAAAATGAATACCTCTGGAGCATGGAATGGACGGGGTGAAAATACATGGCAGATATTTTTCTAATTTAAAGGAAAAAAGCAATAACACCTTCAAAGCCCCCTGAAAAGAGGACAAGAATGAGGTCCCCTCAGTCTTTCCCTTCAGCCCCCAAACTTTCTAAATCCATTCCACCTGAAGAACCCCCATCCCCACCCTCCAGGACCCTCCAGTTTCCGCCCCACTCTCAGCTTCCTGAACAGCCCCGTGTCTATAAGAAAGTCAGTGTCCCCAACACCTCTGAGTCATCCCCCGGCTTCTGTCATCCTCCTTCTACCAAAACTGCCCTTGGAAAAGCTAGCCCATGATCTCTCCAAAACCAGGGTTGCAAACTTGTGACCCATGAGCCAGGTGTGGCCTGAGGCTATATGGTTTGCCGGAGCTGAACAATGCTTGTGGTTGTTCACCTAAGACTCCCACGGTCTGACTTCTCTTTAATCACCAGAAGATCTGGCCCATTACACCCACCTTCCCTCATGGTTGGAGTTGAGGGGCAGCCTGACCCATGGTCTCCACTGCTCTCTCTGTCAACTCTCCTGCCCCCATGAGCAGTAGAGCTTTTAATCCGGTTCTAGACCATTCTCCTCTATCTGGTCTCAACAATAGCTCTGGCTTCTTTTCCTTTAGCCACCCTTTGAAGTCCAGCATCCCTCAGGGGCCTGTCCTTGTATGTATGTGCTCTCCTTGTCTCCCTAGGTGCTCTTGTCTGATTCAGGTTCCACCCATCCTTCCAAAATCCCAGTTGCCTCTGCTTTAATTAATGACAGCTCAAAGTAACCCAAACCACAGACCTTAGTCAATTTCCTTTCCCTCAGTACCCACAGGCGTCTCCTAATGATCAGACCTAAGTATTCCTTACATTTCCATTCCTTTCCTTCCCTACCACTAATGTCTTAGATCAGGCCAACAAAATCTTGACCGCTATCCAAAGCAATTGCTCCTAATTTTTTTCTCTATAGCTTAATCCTCTTACCTCATCTCCAGCCTTGGCCTATCAAACCATAAATCTGATCATGCCTCATCCTTGCTCAAACATCCTCTGTGATTCTTCACTGACTGCAGGCCAAAGTACAAACTCCTTAGCTCGGCATTCAAACCTCTTTATGATCCGGTTCCAACCTTTATTCATTCAGGCAACCAACTGAGCACCCGCTCTATGTCAGGCCTTAAAGATACTTTTGTGAAAACAGTAAGTCGAGGTCCCTGCCCTTATGGGACTACATTGTACCTGAGACTTTACAAATCACACACACATGAATTAAAGGACAAGGAAAGAAAAACTCAGTATCAAGGAACCAAGATAGAGAATAAAGAGTAAAGCCAACTTTAGAGTCAATGTTCAGGCAAGACTCCTTGTGGAGGCAACATGTAAGATCAGACCTAAAGGAAGAGAAGGTGCACCTATCTGGGGGTAGTTCATTTCAGGCAAAATCCCTCCTTCTCGTGCCAGTTTCTCTTCACTCCCTTTCCCTATTTACTCTGCACTCCATGCATGCTGAGCCACTGTCTAGCACCTGTGTACATTGTACTCTGGGGGTGCGTCTGCCCCAACTGTGAACTTCTCAAAGGGAGAAACCACATTGTTCATTTGTGTCCCCAGTACCTAGCACACCGTAGGCTCAATAATTTTGAGATGGAAAACTAGATGGATGAATGGATAGATGGATGGGTGGTTGGATGGATGGATGGGTGGGTGGATGGGTGGGTAGATGAATGGATGGGTAGCTAGGTGGGTTGGCAGATGTGTGGGTGGGGTAGAAGCACACGTGCTTTGAACTGGGCTGGGTGTAATGTCTTTGGGGGACAATTATATAACCAACAAAACTGAGGCCTTGAGTTTGCTGGAGTTGTACTGGGAGAAGAAAGGCTGAAAAGAGTTCTCATTCAGGTTTTCTACCACTTTGATTACATATAATTTTCCTATTTAACCATCCTTATTATTGTGAAATGGGCATTTGTTTTAACAAATAAAATACAATAATATTTTAAAATTTCTGCTCAATAAATGGGGATTTTTAGGCAGAAAAAAATCAGTGCTTAAGTGCCCAGTCTCTGCAGCTAGATTGCTGTGTTCAAATTTCAAATGCTGGTCTAACCACTTACCCACAGTAGATCCTGGGAAACCTCATCGAGCCCTCAGTTTCTTTATCTATTAATATAAAATATGACTAATAAGAGAGGGTTACTGGGAAGATTCAATGACACATGTAACAGTATAGCACTTGAAACAAAGTAAGGGCTCAAAAACTGGAGATACACTGTAAGAGGAGCAATGTTTCTGTAGCTTGGCCCATCCAAATACCTCCCAAAGCTTCTAAAACAGTCATAGCCAAAGATGACAAAGGACACGCACTTTGAGCTGCTTTTCTGGTTGAAGGGGAGAAATTCTCTTGCCCCAGATGCTCCTCGTCTCCAGAGACACAGCAACACTCTGAGATTCAGACGGTGTCCCCGCTCCCACTGTTCTGTGTTGGGCGACTTCACTGCTGAGCTAACCAGCCATGAACAGGCCCAGGTGGCAGGGACACTGTTTTCTCACACAATATGACTGTAGTTCCTCTTTGCTTGTCTGTAATCTGGGCTTCCTCACAAGACCTCTCCTGTCAGCTTCCCTCTCATCCAGGGCAAGAATTCAAACAGCCCTGTTAGGTGTTGCTCCGCCCCTGAGATCCCTCCATTTTCAGATGCCCTCCCTGCTTCTCTCACGAGTATCATCTTGCTGAAGAGGAAGGGGTCACTCCGCCTCTCACTGGGGCCTCTGGAGTCTGAGGTCTCTGTGTGGAGCCTTTTGCCTGCCTCGTGACTGCCCACCCGCAGCAACTTGGCTGACCAGCTCTTGCTGGCTGTGGGGCCACTCTGGGTCTCTGCCTCCCACCCATGTCTGCCCCTGACATGGCTCGCCCACAGTGGCCCCGGCTCTCATCTCAGCATCTGCATCACACGAGAACAACAGGCGATTCCGAGTGCAAACTACACCCACTCGCCTCAGATCACACCCGTCCACCCTCTCAGCTCCCTCGGCCTCGCCATGTTGCCTGGCCCACCGCCCTGCCGTCACATCCCCTACACGGCGGTAGAAGCTCCACGGTCTGTCTGCCAGACTTACCCTCGCTGGTGAAAGGGGAGCTCAAGCAATTTCACAAATATTCTCTTTACAAATCTTGGTAGTTGAGCCAACTGTCCTCTCTCTTTATTCTATTATATTAATATGTTCCCTTTTCCTTCTCTGGCTCTGGGTGACCGGCCTCCTGACCCAGCCTCTAGGAAGCAAGGCTCCAAATGGAACATAGTTCAAAGGCAGCAGGATGGGGTGGGAGGGATCAAAATATATTGCTTCATATTTGCAAAATATTCTACTTCCAGGCCTGTCGTGGCTCATGGAACCAACGTTTTCTTTGCTTCATTCTTAGTTATGTTCATTCAACAACTGTTGTTGAGCACCTATGACATGCAGCCACTCTCCTGGGTACCATGTCAATAGCTGCCTCACAAACGTAATGCAGATATTCTCATAGACATGTGAAAAGATGCTCCGCATCATTAGCCATCAGGAAAATGCAGATCAAAGCCACAATGAGATACCGTTTCCCATACACTAGGATGGCTAGAATCAAAAGGTGGATCATAACGAGTATTGGCAAGGATGTGAGGAAATTGGTGTCCTCAGACAGTGCTGGTGGGAATGTAAAATTGGTGCAGCCACTTTAGAAAACAATTTGGGAGTTTCTCAAATGGTTATCCAATAGAGTTACCACATGGCCCAGCAATCCCACTTCTACGGATATACCCAAGAGAAATGAAAACACATCATGCAAAAACATGTGCGCTTATGTTCATAGCAGCAGTATTCACAATAGCCAGAAGGTAGAAATGACTCAAATGTCCATCCATGGATAAATGAATAAATAAAATGTGGTGTATCCATACAGTGGAATATTACTCAGCTATGAAAAGAAATGAAATACTGATACATGCTTTAACATGGATGAGCCTTGAAAACATTATGCTAAGTTGGGCTGGCCGAGTGGCAGATTGCTTAAGAGCTGGCTTGGGACGTCAGAGGGCCCCGGTTCAGATCCCACATATGAGGGCCAGGGACACTGCCCTCTACAGCTAAGATGCTGAACAACAGCTCAGCCTGGAGCTGGGCTGCCGTGAGTCGCTGGTGACAGCGTAGGTTGCAGCCCCTGTGGCAGTGGGTTGCCATGGGCTACCATATGTAGCCAGCAGCCAGTGTGAGCAGCCAGCAGCCGCAGTGAGCAGCCGTCCAGAAGCTGGCGACTGATCTGCCTCACCTGGGAAGAGCACAATGATGGTGCCAACTTGGGCCAGTGAAGCAACATCCTCCACAACTAGATTGAAGAACAAAAATGACAGCAACTTGTCTGTTCCCCTTCCGCCAATTCCCCAATAAAAATCTTAAAAAAAAATTATGCTAAGTGAAAGAAGCTAGTCACAAAATACTATATATTACATGATTCATTTATATGAAATATCTAGAATAGCCAAATCCGTAGAGACAAGAAAGCAGATTAGTGGTTGCCAGGGGACTGGGAGGGGAGGGAATGGAGAATAGGCATGGGTTTGGTTTTTTTTTTTTTTTTAGCATGTTAAAATGTCCTGATATTAGATAGTGGCATCAGCTGCACAACTCTGTGAATATACTAAAGGCAGTTGAATGGTACACTTTAGATGGGTGAATTGTATGGTATGTAAATTATATCTCAGTGAAGCTGTTAAAAAATGTTCTCATCTCATTATCTAACTGACTCTATTTCCCAGTTTGTTAGCTCTGCTAAGATGAATAGGAATTCAACTTTTGGCCATTTCAAGACTTTCCCCAGCACATTTATGAGAGTACAATATTAGGTAGCTAGGCATTAATTTAATGATTTTTCAACAGTCATTTTCCATTAGAAGGTAAGCTCCAAGGGAGCGGGGACTTTTGTTCATTGTTCTATCCACCATGCTTAACACAGGGCACACGGTGGGGCCTCAGAAAATATTTCTTGAGTAAATGGATGCCTTCATGGAGCTCACATCACAAATGGACACAAAAGCCCAGTGATAGCTGCTGCTCATTCATTCACTGAGCACATATTCACTGCAGCCTCACGGTGTATGGACTAAATGAACGAAGCAGATAGATCTATTCCCTGGGGGAACTTAGAGCAAAAAATACCTGCATTTACCAAGTTTAGTACTTTGATCAAACACCGCAAAGAAACTACATCTAATGAATAAAGGTTTACATATATTTAAAGTGGGAATTTTGTTAAAGTCCCCCTTAGTGGGGCTTTGCAGGAAGTTAGACTGAGGCTGAGACAGTTGTGCAAAGAAAACGAAGAGCGATTCTGAAGGCGAGAGGACGAGCGAGAAGGAGGGTAATCAGCAAAAAAAAATGGACGCGTTCCAATAGAATGATTTTGCTGGTTAGGAAGCGTTTCCAAGTTGTGATTTTAATTTCTGTTGATGTGGGGAGTAATATTGGGAGAGGGAAAGTGCCAAGTATAGTCCTTCATCCCCAGTGTCAGGAAATCTTTGAGAAGAGATGCGAAGGGAAGGAGTGACTCAGTGGCTGGGAGGGGAGGGAACAAGGGTGTTTCAAAGAGATGGGGAAGATTTTACTAAAGCACCACTGCCTTCTTCACGATGGAAAATGATGGGAAAGATAGCCAAGAGGTCAAGGCAGAGGGCAACACGATACACGATGATGACATAAGTTGGAAACCAGGAGGCCCGCTTCTAGATACGCAGCCCATGGTGGAGGTCTTAGGGTAAAAAATTCAAGCAAGAAAACTTGCCGAGTTGACTTTTTCCGCATATACAAACTTCTTGTTCCACCTCGTTTGCCCCATATTTTCATTTTAACACGCAAGAATTATAGAAGAGCTTTAATGAGAAGGAGGTGTGAAACATGGCTAGGAAGTGGTTAAGACACAAAGAAGGCTCTTGAACAAGGCAGGGTGAGGCCAGAGTTAAGACACTTGAAAAGATGGGAGGAGCGAGGACGATGTGGGAAAAATAAAGTTCAGGGTCAAGGATGATGCTATAAAATCTGGCACAAATCACCAAATGGAGGTTGGAAAAAGGGAGAGCTGGGCCAGAGAAAGACCCTGGACTGCGGAGTCTTATGAACTAGAAAATGAACGGGCAGGACTGAAAGGATCTTCCTAAAGGGGGTCACATGACCTCACAACCGGAGGATGCATCCACAGGGTGCGGCGTTGGGGGGTGGGGGTGGGGGTTTACTAGGTGCAGACTGGGAAGTGGAACAAGGCAACGTTTTCTTTGTTCTCGAAGTCAGGGCCCTCCATTGTGTTTTGGTTTGCCCAGCTGCTGCCCACCCAAAGGAACAGATGACAAACACGTCCCATCTCCTTCAAAGGCAATGTGGTTAAGGACGGGGATTTTGGCACAGGAAGTTGCTGCGGACAGATCCCGGCTCTGCCACTCACTTAGCTCTGTGTCGCTGACCGTGGGCACAGGCTCTGCTGCTCTAAGCTGTGTCCTCTGTCTGTAATCGTGGTGGTGGGGGTGGGGGGGACGACAAGAAAGGGCTATTGTTGGGATGAAATGAGAGGGCAGAGGCAGAGCTCCTAGCACAGGATGGCACTTACATTATTTCACCAAGACTCAGAGGCAGTTTTCTTTTGGTATCGTAACATCTCCAAAAGCAGGATGTGCAGCACGTTTTTCTTTGTGCTACATAAAATGATGGTGGATCTTACCATTTATGGGGTCTTAGATTTGATAAACTACGGAAGTAGACATCTAGTAAGTGGTGGTTAGGGTATTGTGTGGCTGTGCTCGATTCCTAGCTCCATTTACATCCAGGGGTTTCTTCCTTCTCTCTAGGCTGGCTGAGTCTTTTCCCTGGGGGACAGGAGCCAGCCCCCTTGAGGGCAAGTTTTGACTTGGCTACTACTCGTCGTGAGACCCGGGCTAGGCAACACCACCTCTCTGAACCTCAGTTTCCTCTCCTCTACAAGGAGAGGAAATATTACCTGCAGTCACACAGTGATTGTGAGGATAAAATGAGATAAAGTTATGCAAAGTGCTTACTTGGCACAGTGCTGCATTGTATAAACATTAAATAATGATGATGATACAAATAAGTATGATTACCTTATATAACAAGATTATATTTTTTAGAAAGTATTATTATTATTCCTGAGATGCCATGGGACCCCTACTGTAAAAGATCCATCTGGGATTCTCGACGGGAAGGAACCTCAGAACCAAAATTAGCCCTCATGCTGTGTGATGCTGCCTGGGACTATACCTCCCTCCTGCCTCACCTTGAGCCCCTCTCTTTTCCTCTCGTTTTCTCCCTCCCCACCCCGCCCTGCCATCCTCCTTTTTGAGCCAGTCTTCCGTCTGCCCAGCACTTCTCTCCTCAGGACTCTGGACACATTACTTTAGGAACTGTTTGCCTTGGAAAGAGGGCTGGCTCTGCTCCCCTGGAAAAGGCCACCGCAAACTCTGGCTGGGGTTTTCACAAGCAATTAATGACCGAAGACCTCCCCCAACAAGGCTCTTCTCTGTCCCCTTCATCTTCCTGTCTCCTGTTGTGCCTTTGCACACTTCACCCAGCTATCTGCCCAATCCTCGCTGGAGTCCCTTGAACACGCAGTGAGTGACCTAAATGCAAATGGCATGTTCTTCTCAAAATCTCTTACCTCCACCTAATAAGTCTGTATATCAATATCAATCATGCTTTATGTTTATAACATTAATGACTCACACTCCCAAAGCCTCACCATATCTTTAGATCCCCCTTGGTCTTTCCGTGGTCCTGAGAGCATTGCCCAACCTTCCTCTCAAGCACTGCAGACTAGCTTTTCCTCTGGGGAGGCTGAGGAGGCTCATGGGTAGACAAGCTTTGCCAATCCTTTTCTTGAGCTCTAATTGGTCTCATCATTTCATGAGCACCAAAGATGGAGTCCATGACTTTCCCCCAGGTTGGCTCTCTAGCAAACCTTTCTCTTTTGAGGTGAGACCTCCTTGCCCCCTGCTCCCCCCGCAGTCTTCCTCATTCTACCTTTTATACCTGTCCTACCTTGCCACATCAAACCCAGTCGGGAAAACCCAGACTTTTGTTTGTAACTTTGCTGGTGGAATTCCAGTGTAACACGAGCCACTCCAATATGGCATTTAATAAAAGTCTCAGACTTTGTGAAAAAGCCAGTGGCTCACCCTCAAGGTCTGGTTATTGCAGGCTTGGATGTGAGGGAGCATCTGGGCCCTGCCCCTTGGGGTAGCTGTGGAATTAGGACTTGTCACTGGGTTTGTAACACAACAGAATGTCTCTCATGATATAAGGAGCATGTCAGAAAGTCTCAGCTTCTCAAACCTTGTTTCTGCTCACTTAAAAATCTTAAGAATATGGAGCAACGTGCTGTATGGGGGTGTGTGTATATGTGTGTATATGTTTCCTGAAAAGCAGCAATAGCATGTCAACAGCAAAAGAGGGTAGACAGCATGGTGTGTTAGACAGGGTCCCCCACATTTAATTAGTTATCAGCCTGTCCATCTGCCTGTTTGTCTGTCTTCTGATATATTGAAAGAATGATGACATGTGGCATTTAAGCCAGGATATGGAGGACAAAGGGGCAGATCAAGATGTCAGCATGATAGCAAGATGAGCCAAACTCCAGCCAAGTAAAAAAATAAAGCCAGGAAAGGCCACCCACCTTGTGGTCCCTCCCAGGCCAATGGGGAGAAGCAATAGGACAGCAGGAGTGGGCATTCTCCTGCTACCAAATGTCCTATACTACAGGCGTTTTCTTGGAGGGGCTCTGAAAGGTCAAAGTGCCCGATACCATCAGGCTTTGGAACCTGGGCACCACTCCTCCAGGCTCTCAGGACTAGCTTCTGCCTCATTCATGCCCAGAAAGGAATGGAGGAAGCGCCCTGGCTAGCCTGGTGCTGGCTGCCTGGGCACAGCTCTCTGGGCAACCAGCCCTTTCCCTCTGCCAACCTCCCCATCCCGGCCCTCCCCTCTGGCCCCTCTCCCACCTCCTTGGGAAGCCACAGAGGTCCTGCCTGCCCGCCCGCACTCACAAAGGCAGGTCTGTTTGCAGCTGAGCAGGGCAGGCCCGCGGGGAGGGCCTGGCCTCCGCATTACTCCCCTTCCTTAAGGAAACGAGCAGGTCCAGTCCAGTGAGGCGGGCAGAGGGTGTTCCCCGTGTTAACTACCTCCACACAGGCTCAGGCGGAGAGGCAGTGGCTGTGTGCGAAAGGAAAGTTTTCTGCTTTGGATGCCCGGTCCAACAGGGCTGTGTGAATGGGGCATGTCACCACCCAGATCAAATCAGATTTAATCAGTCTGGAGTCAACAAGCCTCCATCTAATCTTTAGCCACTGACTCAGCCCAAAATGTTCAGCTTTCCTTTGAACACTGCCCTCTTTTCCTAGCTAATATGTGTAAGAAGATGTGGCCAGTAAACATCCCCTATTTGCCATCTCTCAGCAAATGAGATTTGCAGTATGACCTAGGAGACTGCTCTGGGCCTCACTGTCCTTATACACTTAATTAAGCCACCCCTATTGAGGACTTTAAGTACAGGGGACCTGACCAGGCACAGTAGGAGAATAAAGGGGCAGGTGGGTTGCCATCAAAAGTATGGGCTCTGAAGTCAGGCTTCTTCGACTTAAGGCCAGAAAGCCACCTCTCTGAGCTTCAGTGACTTCACCTGTAAAATGAAGCCAGTGGGAGCACCTGCCGTACGTGTTTGTCATAAGGGTGCAACAGGAGTACGTGAGGAAAGCACTTGGCATGGCGCCTGGCACATGTAAAGCATCTGATAGTTTTAGCTATTATTTTTGTTGTTATGCTTATTCAAAACAAAGAAGACAAGCTCCCAGTCCTTGACAGAGGGTGAGAAACAAAATCGTAAAGAAGCTAGACTATGACAAGTGCTGTGATGGAGGAGACAAAGGCTGGGGAAAGAAGGGGCCCAAGGGGATTTGGGGAGAGCTGTGACAGCTCAGCCACAAGGACAAATGGGCTTTACACAGGGGGTGTGGAATCAAGGGACAGCCCCAGGCACGGGCAAGAAGAGGTGCTCTTCCCCAGCGTGTGTAACTGGTGCTGCTGGGTGTGTGTGTGTGTGTGTGTGTGTGTGTGTGTGTGTGTGTGTGTGTGGCTGTACAAGGCCAGTGCACGCTAGTTTGGAGTCTGATCATGGACGACCTAGAATGATGCCATTCTGAAGAGTTTAGACTTTTTACCTGCAAGCAGTGGGGAGCCAGTGGAGGTTTTTGAGAAAGGAATTTGGAAGATGCTTCTGGTACAATTTTATAGGAAAATCTTGGTTAGGGGCAGGGGTTGGGGCGGAGGCAGAGCGGAAGCTGAGGGGTACCATGCTGTACATTTTCATCTTTGAAAAAACCATCGGTCTTCAAGTCCTTGCGGAATGTTCGTCTTCTTTACTAGACTGCAAGCTGGTCTGGGGCAGGCGCCATGGGCTCCCTCCACGCTGTATCCCCTAGCACAGTCCCTGGGACTCCGCAAACAGTTGTTATAAATTGAAATAGACAGAAGATCCTTAATGAGAGCTGCAAGGGGAGAGGGGAGAGCATGGGTCTAAAGTCCCCTGGGGAGCAAAATGAGGAGGATTTGGCACAGAGAGAATGGACAGCCAGGGGAAGCCCATTCTGCAGAGCAGATGCCGAGCTTACAATGGAGTGTGCTTCCTCCGGGGTGAGGGCCACCCATCCATATAGAACGGAGTGTTGGGCAGGCAGCAGAAATGGGGCTCCGGAGAGAAGTCAGAGTTGGAGGCAGATGCGGGAGAGATGGGATCTTCAAGGGAGAACAACGGGGAGTGGACAGCGGCAACCACCCCGGGGAACATTCCCCACTCCCAGGGATCCCCAGTGCAGCAGGTTAGCTCAGAGGAGAAGCCACCGGAGATGGGACCCCCAAAGGTACAGGATCACACTACCTGTGCCAACCTTTCCATTATCAGAAACCTTGCATTGCTTCCCGCTTCCCAGACATTAAGGCCCAAAGTCCTGGACAAAGCATTTCAGTGACCCCAAATCTGGCCTGAAAAGCTTCTCCTCCTGCTATACCCTTCCTCATCTCAGCCATCTGGGGCGCTGCCTCTCCCCATTTATACACCAAGTACTTCTAGGCCTTCACGAGTTGGTTCATGCTGTTCCCTCAGCCTGGAGGGCCCCTCCCTTCCAATTTCTACTAATTAAAACTCTTCTTATCTTTCAAGGTCTACACCAAATGCTACCTCCCCTGCAAAGCCTTCCCTGATCTCCAGTAAGAAAGGTCTTTCCTTCCTTCAGGGCCCCGTACTGCAGTGCTTTACCTAGCAAATATTTCATTCCTTCTAAGATTCCATTGAGTCGTTGGCTTGTCTCTCCCTCTACCTAGCTTATGACAGCATGAGAGCAGAGAACACATTTTATCTTTGAATCCCCCATTGCATGATCTCGTTCACACAGAAGGCACTCAGCCAACACCAGCAAAGCAAGTGAAGAAAAAAACTACCTGACAGCAGTACATGCTGGTGGTTCTATGACTTCTAGTGATTTATTTAGAAGTTATGGGGTTCCTCATGGTTCTTTTTTGTTTTTAATTTTATTGGGGAGCAGCCATGGTCATTGGTTACACATTGCTTTCATGCTACAATGGCATAGTTGACTCTTTTAAGGAGGGCTCAGCTCACAGTGGCCCATGCGGGGATCGAACCGGCAACCTTGGTGTTGTTAGCACCATGCTCTCACCAACTGAGCTAACCGGTTACCCCTGGTTCTTTGAATTTAGGGGTTTGCCCTGCAATTAATATCCTGGCCCAATGTTGGGTTGCCTTACAATTATCTGTGATTTCTAGGGCCATTTGGATACACTAGAGCACATGCACCAAGATTTTTCAGAACAGTCCCCATAGTTAGACAAGCATGGAAAAACTTGGCCTGAACGTCAGAAGTATTTTATCCCATGCGCTCCCCATGACGGCGGTTTAGAGAAATCCCTACACAGTTTCAGCAAGATCATAAACATATTTTAAGAGCCATGAATTCGGAGGAAAAAGTTTTCCAACACTCAACTTGCAAACTAAAAAAGCATCTGTTCATGTAATCATCTATCATCTTCTTCTAACTCTCCAAACAGACTCTGACAGTATTTAGATTAAATGAATGTACTGATTTCTTTCTCAACAGCTTGCTATTTCTAAGGAAAACATATATTCAAGAAATGTAATCAGCACAGTTCAGTGAGTACCTACTATGTGCCAGTATTGAGTCTGTGTTAACAAACAGATACATGAGTCAAATTAGTTCCTTGTGCCATCTGTTTTAGGGGTTAGGTATTTTCTATTTTGTTATATAAAACTTAGAGCAATTTAGAATTGATGTAGACAGTAGACAGTTCTGCCTTTTTCTTTTCTTTTCTTTTCTTTTGCCTGCTTTGTTTTTATTTTAGGATAGACAGTTATAAAACACAGCTGGCTAAATGGAAAGAAAGGATACATTTCTTATGCAGCTGCGAACAACAGAATTAAATATAGCATCTCTACTCCAACAAACCTGGTTCTTGACAAGAGAGGAAAAAAGACTTAGTGGTTTCTTAAATATTTTAGATTTCAACACACACACACACACACACACACACACACACACACGGTAAAAGGGTAATATAGGCAGAGGGTATGTTGAGTGATTTTTAAGTTCATTTTCCTTGGATCCTACAGTGTAGGTTGGGAGGGAGTTTTCTAAGGCACTGAACTTGTGTAGAAACACTTCCTTCATCTTCATAATAAGGGTAATCACCATTTTCTGAGCATTTGTTCCATGCCAAGCAGATACTCAGGAGAAATTGACAATTTTACCTCTGAGGTTTGTGCCATTTTCACATGGGAAACTGAGGCTCAGAAAAATGAACTCTCCTGGGGTCACACAGCTGCTTAGTAGTAGGATTGGAATTTAAACCCAGTTGCCTAACTTCAGGACCCACATTTTAGCTATAGCTGGGATTTATCTTAACTTGCCTCCATTGTGGCAGAATTGCACCAAAAAATATACTTGAGACGTGAATCATGACCAGGACATGAAAAAATGGGAAGTATTCTAAATGACCTCTCCTCAGCTTTAAGTGATTCTGAAGGACAGATGCAAGAAACATGCTAGTTGGCCTACCCAAAAGAGCCCTAAAAATAAGTCTTTCTCTCTTCCTTTTGTATTCAGTATACTGTAGAATGCTCTTTCTTCTGTAACAGTAATATAACTATGCATAAATGTTTTTGTAGAAGGGTGTTCAATACAGCATTATTAATAATAGTGGCCACAAACTGAATATCCAGTCATAGAGGACCCATTAAATAAATTATAGAAGAATGCCCTGCCACCATTGAAATGTCTATTTTAGGAGAATTTTTAGAAGAATGTAGGCTGCCCATGATATATTGCAGAGTGAAAAAGTAAGTAATAAGTCTATAAATACAGTATTTTAATTATACACACACACATGCATAGATAGACAGACATAAACGCAGGAAAAAAAAAACCTAAAAAGGCATCAATCAATCAATATGACCAATATTTTACCAGTGATGATCTCTGGAGATGGATACATTTTTATTTTCTTAAAATTTCTTAAATTTCATTTCCTGTTATTACTTACATCTCCTATGATGAAATATATTACTTCATTATGTAAAAATATTTTTTAAGTAATATATACTCATGAAATCAATCATTTCACTAAATAGTGCTTGAATATCTACTACATACCAGGCACTGTGTAGTCAACACATTAGAACACTAAAACCCCAAAAGAAAACAAATGTGCTCACATCTCTGCTCTACTATCAGGCCTTTTTCTGTGCAGTTTTAACAGCACAGTAGTGACCTCAGCAGACAGCCCTGGTACGTGGGTTTCCTCCAAGGGAGGCCAACCAGCCTCTGAGCTCTGAGCCTGCCACTCCTACCACTGACCATCACTTCCCTTCCCTCTCAGCCTCAGCACCATCATCAGTGGTACCTACCTCGTCAGCCTTTTGGAGGATTAAATGAGTTACTTTAAATAAAGTGCCTTGAGGTACACAACAAATAATAGCTATTTATTATTATTATTCCTCAGTGTAGAATGATTACATTGCTGTTCTATTTTGTTTTCCATCTCCTTTCTTCCAAAGAGCAATAGCACAGTTGTATTTCTCTTGGAGGACAAGGACCACTGTTCAGGTCATTCAGGCATGGAAAGTCATCTTGGAGATTTGCACGTAGGTGAGATCACTCAGTCAAAGCCATTTGGCCTCATATCTCAGCCACAGCTGTAAAGGACAGAGCGAGCTGCCATGGTATAGAGTATTTATATAGCTTCCAGAAAATCTTGGGAGCCCATGTTGTACAAAGATCTTACTTAATTGTGTTTGGAAATCTAGTAAACATGGCTAGTTATAAGCAGTAGGGTATCTAAACTGTATTGCTTATACCGACCAATGCTAGGACTTTGAGCCTTGGTGTTCTTTTCTGTCTTATGAGGGCAGGGTACTGTTCTGTGAGCTCTTCTGAAGGAAAACATCTAGTAGCAGGTTAATTCCTGGAAGAGCCAGCCTGTTTCTACTTGTGACATTGCCTCCCTGCACCCTCAGCCCCCCATCTCCTCTCTGTATGACTGTAAACCCTACTAACGCATGTCCCTGCCTTCCTCCTGCCCCTCTTCGAGTCAATTCTCCACTTGGGACCAAGTGAGGGCCTTACAATGTCAATCACTGCACATCACCTCCTGATTCTCCCCCCTCCCCCCAATGGCTTTCCACTGTACTCAGAATAAAGCCCAAACCCTTTGCATGACTCCAGGGCTGTGCATGATCTATCTGGTCCTTGCACACCTCTCCAGCCTCATCCTCTCCACTCCTTCCCCGTCGTCCGGGCAGCGTGAGGTCTCCTGGCCTTCTGTTGGATCCCAGAACACACACGCTCTTGCGCACCTCAGGGCACTGTCACATGTTCTTCCCTCCGTGAGGAATAGTCTCCACCCCCCTCTTTGCGTGCATGGTGCCCCCCCTTCTTCTGGTCTTCGCATCTATGTCACCTTAGAGAGAAAGGCTTTCCCTCTTTACCTAATTTGTAGCAGCTTCCCTTGTTCCAATGCCTTGTTTCCTTTGTAGAATAGATCTTGTCTCAATTTCTACTTATTTTATTTACTTGTTGGCTTACTTAGTGTGTATGTAGGTGTGTGCGCACGCATGCTCTGTCTGTCCCCACTCCCCGGCCCTATTAGAATGTAAGTTCCTCAAGGGCAGGGACCATATCTGTCCCTTTGTTGTTGTAATCCCTGGGCAGGGCCCCTCCTGGACAAGGTGCCCAATAAATATGAAAGGAAGAGAGGGAGGGGGGAAGGAAGTCTCCGAAAAGGGGGATACTTTTCCAGGCAGCCCAGTTTCCCGTGAATGTGGGCAGTACGTCCTGCTCAGCCCTAGCATTACTGTGCAAGTTTAAAAATAAAACCCCTGGGTGGAGTGAGAAGCCTTTAGGGAGGATGGGGGGAGAGATAATGAGAAACATGAGAGGCCAACGCAGGCCCAGCAGGATGTGGGGCTGGTGAGGAAGGGGAAGGGATCTGACTCCGGACTCTGGGGAAACGCTGACTTTGGGGCTGCAACGGTCTGATGACTGTCAGACTCCTAATTAGTCACCGGAGCGCCTTCTCTTGATCTGCAGCCTAGGAGAAGACTTTAAAGTGACCACTCAAGTATATGCTTCCATCTTACAGCAAGCTGTGTTCAGAGCACTTATTTTTAAAGAGGTATTCTTTACAATTCCTGAAAGAGGGGCCTCCACACCCCCCTCTGGCTGCCATGTCATCAGAAGAAGAGGGGAAGGCCAGGAGGTAACACAGGGGCGATGAAGCCTGCTTTGGCTCAGCCTGCCCCTGACCTTCCCCAGGGCCCATCCCGGCGTGGGATCCAAACCTCCCACCACAGTAGGGCCTCAGCCAGACATCCCAAGGTGCAGCCGCCCTCCCCTGGCTTGGCTCGGTTCTGGGGCAGCGCAAGGCGGGGAGGGTCAGGTCAATGGGTCACTAGCAACAACTGGGGCGTTGCCTTGGAAACGCTCCCCCCCACCACCACTTGCGCTGCCTGCGTTTGGATCCACCCAGAACCAGCTGTGTATGAAACCCTCCGTTCTCCTCGGTGGGAGGTAGAGAGGCGTATGGGAGGGTCAGAGCGGGTCAGGAAGGGGTCCACCTCCTTGATGGGAGACCATCGATCTCAGGCTTTAGCGCGGGGTCTGATGACCCAGGGGAGCCGCAGGCTGACAGCCCATATTTTGGGCCTGACCCCCATGGTGCAGTGAGGGGCAGAGCGAAGTGTGGGGCCTGCCAGCATCCCCTCCTGCAGAATGTGACCTGGACCCCTTCCCACGCAGTTTTCTGTGCTGCTCCAGAAGCCAGGGGATGTGCTCATGGTACCTGATGCAAGAGCATGTTCACAAGCCTCTGAAACATTGGTCACCACCGGGTTTTCCCCTTATCCATAGCTCTGTGATGGTCAGGAGGGCCATGAAGGAAGGGAAGGAAATTAGCAAGTATCCCCAGAGAGAGCTAGAGCTTTTCATACTACCCTTAATGAACCTCCACAACCACCCTCAAAAGAGGAGCTCTTGTAGAGAAGGAAAGCAAAGCATAGGAGGACCCCTTCCTTATCCACAGTCACTCTGGGAGAAGGGGCGGGGCATCAAGGGGCCTAAATGCACAATGGCAGTGCAGTTCACAGCCTATTCCAGGCCGTCCTTTTTATCCCCACAGTCAGTTTTCAAGTGATTTAAGCTCAAAGGCCGGGGCCATGGGGCAGAATTTTTGAGGAGTTCTTGCCCTGAGGACCTGCATACCCTGCATGGGTGGGAATCCCAAAGCCTTGCTGCGAACTGAGCAAAAGTTGCCTGCTGAAGTCCACTCTTTTATAATCGTCTTTTGGGAATGTCTGCCAGGAGCCTGTAGTCTGTTCCACGCTTAAGGGGACTTTTGCTTTCTTGACTAGTTCTAGGCTCCTGACATGAGGATGTTTAAGTGCTGGAGAAGCACAGGCTGATCATTGTCCCGTGGAACAAACAAGACTGACAAGGAAACAGCAGGGCAGCAGGGGACCTTCATGTTGTAGGACTATTTCATTTTAAGTTCAAGTACATTGTTAGGGAGGATCTTGCTCCCGAAGAGGCCTCCAGGCTGCTTCATCCCCTTCCTGAAAGCCACCTGTCTTCTCTAGCATGTGCTGCACTTGCCCCAAGAACTCATCCTTGCTTAGCCAAATCCCGTCGCTCTGCTCAAAGAAAAAGGAAGGGAATTCCTTCTGTGGCAGGCAGGGCATATGGCAAAGGGGTTCAGTTTTACATCGGGACTCACACCGGGTTATGCTAACAGTTGGCATTGATGGGAAGTCTCCCAGTGGCGGGATGGTGTGTGAGTCTGGTAGCAGGGAGGGTGCGAACACCAAACTGCACCTGCCCCCCCCCACACACACACACATACCACCCGGCCACAGGCCCGTCTTGCTGCATTTTGTGTATAATCATGAATAAGGCAAAATTTGGCTCTGGTTCCTTTGCGCTCCTCCTTCTAGCACTCTCTGCCCCCTTTCACCGCTGGTGTCCTGGAGGCGGCTGCCTGGGCCTCCTGCTTTAACCTCTTTCCCTTTCACAACCTGACTCTGCTCTTCTCCACAGTCCTGCTGAGTGATTATCCTCCTGAAAGCACGCTCACTCTCTCCTGCAGCTTCAGGCAAAGCACAGCAGGCAAAGGGTGGGGTGGGGGTGGGGGGAGCTTGGGGGCGTTCTGTTCACAAGGCCTCTTTGTGTCCAAATGATGCCAAAGAAGGGGCTGCCTGGTCAACCCGTCTGAGCCTGGCCTGGCGCCACACTTGCTCATTAGCGTCACTGACAGGAACCAACTGGCCCTAATTAGACTCTTCCCGGTGGGTTCATGACAAACACCTAGAACATGCTTTGTTGAGGGGGGACCATGGCTAGAACACTATTTGGGAAGTGACCTAGAACTTCATTCCCTAAAGACAGTGCAGTCAACCCCAGGTTCCGGGCTGACCCATTGCTGGCTGATGCCATTAGCATCTCTGTCCCAACATTTCCTTTGTGGGAATGACAGCTTGCCCTATCTAGGATGGCTTCCTTCTCCGGCTGTCAGCTGAAACCTAAATCCTCAGTGTGGTGGCTGTGGTTGGGCCCCGCCTGCCCCTGAGGCTCGGACTTGCCCCGCCCCACTTCCCTGCACTCCAGCCACACTTGGGCTTCCCTTGTCTCCTTGATGATGCCACACTTCCTTACACCATGTGACCTTTGCACATGCTCTTGTCTCCACCTGGAACACTCTGGCCTCACCTAGCTGATGCCTGCCGGTCCTTCAGATCTCAACCCAAGTATCCCCTCCTCGCTGAAACTTCTCCAGACCCCTGAATGGGCCCAGTCCTCTCTCTGCCTGTTGCTTTCATGGAACCACTCAGGAGAGTTACTGCACGATTGATGTCAGTATCCCCATCTAGCCTCTAACTTTCATGAAGGTCAGGTCCAACAGTTCCGGGTTCTGTTGCAGCCCAGTGTTTAGCAGGCTCCCTGGCACACAGCAGGTGCCCCACGAATGAGCTGAATGAGCCTGAAGTGTCATTAGTGGGTCTCAAGTGTGCCCCCTCCCAGTCTCCATCCTCTCTCCTCTTTCTCCTCTTACCTCCTTTTTTTTTTCTTTCCTTTCCTTTCCCTCCTCTCTCTTCATCCTTTCATTCATTCCTTCTTCCTTCCTGGACCTTGGGCCTACCTATGGCTCCCAAGAGCACTGTTTAAACCAACAGGAAAGCACTCAGAGTTAAAGAAAAGGAAAAGCTGGCACAACTTGGCATAAATGCATTGACCTTCAACTTGATCATCCCAAAGTCAGGGCCTAAAGAATCTGGTTCCCACTGTAGTGGTTGGCTAGGGCTGCCATAACAGGTACCACAGACTGGGTGGCTTAAACAACAGAAATTTATTGTCTCGTGGTTCTGGAGGCCAGAGTCCACAATTAGGGTATCAGCCAGGTTGGTTCCTTTAGAGGGCTGTGAGGAGACGGTCTGTCCCAGACCTCAATCCTTGACTTTTTTTTTTTTTTTTTTGGAGCCATCCCGCCACCTGTTGGCAGCTCACGGCTGCTCAGCTCGGGCTGACTCGAACCACTGTTGCTCAGAGCTCAAACTCTTGAGTGAGCTCTTNACGGCTGCTCAGCTCGGGCTGACTCGAACCACTGTTGCTCAGAGCTCAAACTCTTGAGTGAGCTCTTAACCAACTGAGCCACTCAGCCGGCCCTGTCCTTGACTTTTGAATTCATCTTCTCCCTGCGTCTCTTCGTGTCATCTTGCTGCTATCTGTCCCAATTTCCCCTTCTTATAAGGACACCAGTCATCCTGGATCAGGTCCCATCCTAATGACCTCATTTAAACTTGGTTACCTCTATAAACACCCCATCTCCAAATAAGATCCTGTTCTGAAATACTGGGGGTTAGGACTCTATCATAGGAATTTGAGGGGCAACACAATCCAACCCATAACACCCACCTGCCCATTTCCCCAACATTTTTTAACTTCTTGAGTGAGATAAAAGTAGGGAAGCCCAGGGACACATCATCTTCTGAAGAAATTGTATGGGGGTCTGGGAACGGGGGTGCACAAGTTAGGCACGTGAACTGGAGAAAGACACCCAAGAGTGAGAATGGAGGGTTGAACTGACAAAGAACTGAAAGTACTGCCATAGACTAGCCTAGAGGCTGTGTCTGTGCTCTGGTATCTGCTGGTCCTGAGTTCATATCCCTGGTCAGCCCCTCACGAGCAGTGGGTCCTTCCCTCACCTGTAAAAGTTGGGTAATAATAGAATCTACCTCATGGGATGGTTGTGAAGATGGAATGAGAGAATAGCGTATGTGAAGGGTTTAGTGCTGTGCCAGACACATGGTAACTCAGTGTGCAGAAGGTGTGCTGTCACTATTTTGATTATAAGTGGAGGTCGAGACCAAGGAAAATGATAATTCAGGGAGAAGGTGATGACAAAGAAGAGGCAAGTTGCCTTTGAGCCAGGTCACGTGACTCTGTGCTCTCATTCAAAGTAATGAAGACAAGGGAAGCAGAGCAACAGTCAGACCTGGGCATCAACAATGGTGGCCTGTGGACCAAAGGCCTCAGAACACCTGGGCCCCACCCAGGAAAGGCAGAGCCCTGGGCCCCTCAGGAGTGCAGCTAAAGCAGGGATTCTGTGGGTAGGACCCAGAAATCTGTTTCTTTGTTTTTTTTAAACAAGCTCCCCTGTGATTCTTATGCACATTAAAGTTTGAACCCCCCCCGGACCAGACCACGGGTCCTGGAGTGGCGGAGATGATGTCCATTCATACCCCCTGCATCTACACAGCCCTGGTGCAAGGTGGGCACTCCCATCACTCCTGTTCCCATGGCCAGTCTTCCTTGGATGAGGTCAGAGTGGTGGCCTTGAGCCATTAAGCATAAAACAAAACTCTGTAAGTCACATTTTAAATATTCTATTTAGAGGGATCACATTGGCAAATCAAGTCTTCTATATCATGGTAAACGTCACTGCACCCAGAAACTAAGTTACATTCTGCATTGTCCATTCCTCCTCTCTCCACAACTGGTCATCCAGTCTTGACCTTGGGTTTAGCCCAAAAGGACCTCCGACCTTAGGCCTGAGGGATGTAAGGAGCCGTGAGTGGCCCAGCACCCTTGCTGTGCCTCTGTCTCTGTTGTTGGGCACTGTTTCCTCCCTTCTTGGGCACCATCCACTAAACCTGAGGCCCACCATGTCCCCCATGCCTGCATTCCTGTCGTGTTCCTGAAGACACCAGTCCCAAAAGCTACTGGTTCTCATAGTAGAGATTCTGCCTGTGAGCCAAGCTGGGGTCCTACATCTCTTGGCAGAGCTTCTAAATCCTGGCCTGCTTTCTAGATCTTCAGATATCACCTGTTGTTGAATTCCTGTCACCAGACTCCACCTGCCTCGCAGGACACCTCCAGTGATCCCCCAAAACGTAGACAGCATACCGGTTGGGAGCGCAGCCCGGTGTGACATTTGGCTCTGCCCCTTGGGAACTGTGTGACCTTAGGCAAGTGGTCCAGCCCAGCAAACCTCAATTCCTGCCGCTGTCACACCCCCTCCTTCCCAGGCTTGTTACGAGAATTCAGCCAGATAGCACACATAAAGCCAGGCACAGTGCCTGGCACGGGGAATGCACAAGACAAGCTCAGCAAACCCTGGCAGCCGGCACAGAAGTGCTTCTGTTTCTGAATGCTCAGAGGCACAAGCGAAGCTCCACGCAGAGCAGGAGCGTTGCTCACTTGATCCTTTCAACAACAAGACGTACTTTATTACCCCATTTTACAGATGAGGAAACCGGGGCACAAGGTCATAGGACTAAGTGGCAGAGGCTGCACTTGAACCCCAAGGAGTCTGGCTGCAGAATCTATGCACTTAGCCACTGTGTTATGCTGTCCCTTCTTAAGTAGTGATATTTAGAAATCAAAATAATTACTCTTCTGTCCCTCCCTCTTCTCTCCCTGTGGGCCACTAGTCCGGGTACTTGTCCTGTCCTATACCTTGGACGCCTTTACGTCCCAGTTGAGTGGGACATCCTGCCAGCCCAGGCTCCTTCTGTCACGTACCCTCCCAGGTAGGTCCCCTTCGTTCTCTAGGGTTGAGTGGGCTGGATCCAGTCACATCTTGAGAAGGGGACACCTTGTCAGTATTGGATGAACATTTGTTGATTAGCAAATCCTTTCTTAAGGAAGGATACTCATTGAGGTACAATCTCTGCGTCATATAGAACGTATTTCCCCATGTATAAGACGCACCCTTTTTCGAAAAATTTGGGGTCTAAAAACTGGGTGCGACTTATACAGTGGTTGTAAATTTCTTGACAGCGATGAGGAGTTGTATGAATTTTATGATGAATAAAACTTGAGTCCAGTAACTTTATGTAATACATTTTTTTTTCAAATTTCGGGCCCCAAGTTAAGGTGTGTCTTATACATGGGGAAATACGGTAGGCGTTAGAGTGACCTAAAACAGGGCATGCCTGTGGCACAAATGACTACAGGTTGTTTTTCCAGCATCTTAAATCAAGGAGCATTGCATTAGCTAAGCATCGCCTGTTAGATGAGGCAGAATGGGCGTGCCTTCCACTCTGCAGGACCCCTCGCCCCTGGAAGCGAGCACAGCAGGGCTGGCAGCTCCATGATGCTGAGAGGTGTATTCCGGGTCCACAGAATGTCTGTCAGCAGCGTGTGCGAGCACACCCTCTGACCTGGGATAAGATGTGCCTTCACTAGGTGTAGATGGAGCTTTCGGATGTCCGTCCATCATCACCACTGAACATATGATCATCACGGTTGGTGCTACTGTAAACTCAAACCATATAACCAACTGAATGCTGCTTCCTTAAGTCCTCTGTGGAACCAGGCAAGCCACCTATGTGTCTGTGCACACCAGAGTTGAGAGGGCGGTTTACAAGAAACGCAGTGTTTTCTCCCTTAAGTTTTTATGTATTATCTTCACCTTTGATTAAGTACTTCATTCACAAGTCTATTGACTCCTACTAAAAAAGGCAGGGTCAAGAGGAGAAAGTCTCCCTGCCGTCTGCCAGCTGCCCATAGCAACCGATCTGGTATGTTGCCTTCACATATGCAATCTCTACAGGGGACTTTCCTCGGAAGTCATCAATGACCCACCCCATACAAAGAAAACAAAGGAAAAGGGAATTTGTGACTGTGAATCACAGTCTCCACCAAAATCCACACTCATTCACACAAATGGCCCCAGTTAACAGCTAGCCAGCCCTTTGCTGGACACCTCTCTGCAAAGGCAGGCCCATTGCTTTCCAACGCTTTGCCACCCTTGGGCGGGCTCATCCTCACACAGAGCCTCCCTCCCTCTGCCAGGTTGCTCGCATCCTCCCATCCTCCCACTGGTGTTTGCGGAGCGAAATCATAACCAGTCGAGTCCCTGTAGCAAATGAAAGGGAAAGTGCCGGTCACTGAAGCAGAAAGGGAGGCAGGGAGAGGGGGGTGGGTTTAAACAGCTAGAGAAAGCAGTGTTTGCATTCTGCCGAGGTGCCGAGGTGCCGAGGGAGCTCTTGGGCCTGAGAGGCGAGATAAGGTGGGTGCCTGCCCTCTTGGCTCTCTGAAAAATGGGTACTTGATTAAATGTCCGAAATTTTCACCCCAGTACCCGGAGGTCTGAAGTTTTCAAATGCCCTTGTCTGGAAGCCTTGCATACTTTTGCCATGTAGTATTGACGTGGGAGTGGCTTGGCATAAGTGCCCAAGAATGTGCCCAGTGGCTAGCCATCCCTGCTGTTTCTCTACTGGTGCCTATCTGGAGGGGCACTGACATGAGGATGTGATTTTCAAAGATCAGAAGGTCAGGGAGGAAGTAATCCAGGTGACCAGGGGGGGCCATCAGAATACCACCCTATCAAAACACACGCAGATAATTCTATGTTTCAGCCCAGCTTTTATATCAAAAGGTTGATAAAAATCTAAGGTACCCCCGCCCATGGATAGGCTTTGCGAGGCAGTTGAATTTCCAGGCTCCCCAAAAGGGTGAGTGTGACACAGCAGGATAATGCCAGCCAGACTCACTAAGACCACAGCTTTCCGCTTCTGCCAACAGCAAGGGCTGCATCCAGCACTTTAAGTAAATGAGAACATCCCGCCCCCTCCAGTCCTCACCGGCCTGGCAGCGGAGGAGGGGGGCGGATAATGATTATGGGGCCGCAGGCTGCAGGGTCTCTAACCTCCAGATGCTAGTTTTCCGTGCCTGTGCCATCAGCGGGCCCTTCCCCCAGAGCAGGCTGCACCACGGTTTCAACACAGCCAGAGAGGAGCTTCGGGGTGTTCACTTGCAGGCATGCTCATTCCAGTGGTATTTGCTTAAAACACCTTACTGCCTTAACCTCTCTCTTCCTCCTTTCTTTTCCATGTAGCCTGACACTTGCACGCGAGGACACACACACACACACACACACACACACACACACACACACACTCCCTCAGGTCTGGATAGAACCTGCTCTTATTCCTTAGAACAGAAACCCAATTCTTACCTGAAGAGCTTGCAGGCTGAGGACTGTGCCTCTCTCCCTCCGAGAGGAAAGGAAGTCCACTTGCTGTCCCCTGCTCTGTGTCTGACACTGTCACCGCGCTGCAGCTGCCTCCCTGGCAGCCTCAAGCTGGCTCTCTCTCCGTGACTGCGGCTCTGTGTGGGGAGAGGGGACGGGCTGTGGCATGCACATCAGGTTGCTGGTCCGCCTCCAGCCACCATGCCACAGAGCCGGCTACCGGTCCCGCAGGGCTATGTGAAAGGCAGGGAGGCAGGCTGGGGGCTGAACTGTCAGTCTCTAGGTCTCTCTCAGGCCTTGTTTATGAGCAGAGGGGACCTGCCTTTAAACAACCACCCACAGAGACGTACAGAGCGCTAAGTGCCCCCCACTCTGGACAGCTAGCAGCAGGCCCAGGAACACGGAGCTATTGGCCAGCGGCGAAGGGAAGCAGACACAGCAGACAGTGGCAGCAGCTCTCCTGGCTGTTATTTTAGCGTGGTTTGTCTTGGGGCAAATGGCTGAACCGAGTGGACTACTGGCCCGTCTGAGCAGAATCCTGTTTATTTTGAGGCCTTGGTCACCAGGGAAACAGCAGGTCGTGGCTCAGAGACACTTCTCTGGAATCAGAAGGCTGCTGGGTGAAAGGGAGTCCTTTTCTGTTCTGTCACCTGGCATCGCTGTACAGTGTGTAGGTGTGCGTATGCGTGTGTGTGTGTGTGTGTGTGTGTGTGTGTGTCTGTGTTTCTGTGTGTGTGTGTGTGTGTGTGTGTGTTTCTCTGACTGTATGTGTGTCTGTGTGTGTGTGTTTCTGTGTATCTGTGTGTGGTGCATGTGTGTGTCTATGTGTATGTGTGTGCATGTGTGTGTCTGTGTCTCTGTGTGTGTATGTCTGTGTGTGTCTGTGTCTGTGTATCTGTGTGTGTGTCTGTGCCATTCCCAGAGCCAAGTCTTGCAGAGGGCATTCTGCAAAGCCTCTCAAGGCCATGGCCGCCCAGGTTAGGGCTGGGGAGGGGCTGCATCCTCATCAGAGGTCAAGCCTGTCGCTGCTGCACTAGGTGCGTCCTCAGGTGAGCCCAGCTTCACATGTGGGGATTTCTTCAGAGGACAGCATCTTGATGCCACTGGCCAGGACAGGGAAGGAAGGAAGGAAGGAAGGAAGGGAGGGAAGAAGGGAGGGAGGGAGGAAAGAAGGAAGGAAGGAAGGAAGGAAGGAAGGAAGGAAGGAAGGAAGGAAGGAAGGAAAGAAGGAAGGAAGGAAGGAAGGTAGGTGCCTGTGCAAATAACTCTGGCTAGAAGGTGGGGACTGAAGCAGGACTGAAAGGATATGGACCAAATAGAAACATGATTAATAGTTTTGATGCAGAGTCCCCTCCTCGTTCCCTATGCAGGCATTTGAGCCTGGGAGAGATGTGAAAGTGTGTGTGTGTGTGTGTGTGTGTGTGTGTGTGTGTCTGTGTGTGTGTGTACGCGCGCACGCGCACGTGCATGCACATGAAAGCCTGCCCACCTGCTGATTCAGATAGAGAGGTACAGATTGACCTGTCGGAACTATTGGGTTGTCGGAAAAGTCATGAAGCATTTCTTCAATCAAAAATGTAGAAAAAATACATCATGACTTGTCTGACAACACAATAGAAATATGCTCTCTGGTTTCTCCTTGCTCCGGGAAGCTGGAGGTAGAAGCCTGTTCTCCACACTCACCATGGAGCACCCAGGGAGCCTTTTGTGAACCTTCTGCAGGGATGAGCCTGGGAGACGCTTGTCTCCTGTAACAGAGAACTAGAGGCAAACCATCACATAACTCTGACAATGGATGAGCAGCAGCTCTCCTCAAAGGGACCGGAAGGTACAGAAAAAGCTCGTTTCTCTAAACTTTATTAACTGGAACCTCCATGAACTGCCACTTCCACATAGTCAGGTACTGATAATTGGCTTTTAAAAACATAAGAATCTTCCTGAGCATCTGCACGATTCCAAAGGGCCTTCTGAATCATATTTAGGTAAAAAATATTTTGGACAATATGCTTCTCGATATTGGAGAATTATTATGCTGTAATCCAGTGTGCACGTGAACTCTTTTTAATTGCACAGAATGATAGATTTTAATGTTAGGAAACACCCTCGAGATCTGAGGACAGAGGCAGCTCAGAGCCTCATCCAGGTGCACCTCTAACACCCTGGAACCTGCCCACGCTGCGATGTTGACCATTCCTGGGCAACTCAGGTCCTCGGGGCTCCGGATTTCCTCCCTCCTCACGGAGATTAATGGGACGCTCCTAACCACATCTTCCCTGCAAGCTGACAGGATTATTGTGATGATGAAATAGTGCTAAAGTGTGTGGAAGCACCTTGAAAACGGGTAATATAAGTGTAGGTCATTATTTTAGTTTTATTTTCCCCTTACATCCAGTTGTGAAATGCCATGAAAAAAGACAAACAAACTACGCAGGTTTTAGGCAAATTGTAACCCCTACCTACTGATATAAACGTATTTCTTTACTACACATTGGCTGTTTGGAAATGTTGCTGTCCAAATACTGAGACATAATGACTGGTCAGTTCCTTATTTACTGTAATATAATTTGAATGAGGGTTCCACCTCAATGATGAAAGTCTTAAAAATTTCACTTGAACACCCCTCAGATTCCCTATTTATTTCACCCCCCATGTCAAGTATCTCGATGTATCTTTTTAAATGATACATGTTCAGATGTTTTGAGTCATGAAATAGGAAATGGTAATGCTTTTAGGCCTCACTATTATTTAGTGGGGGAAGGACTTGGAGGTTACCTAGTCGAAGTCCGGCCTCAGAATAATAGCTCCCGCTCTGGGCCAGGAAATAGTCTGTGGAAATAATAGCTCTCGAAGCCACGTAGTAAGCATCCACAGTATGTTAGATCCTATGCAGAGTTTGTAATAGAAACCACATCTTCCCTCAAAGTTCTTAGACCATTTTTAATGCTGTTTCTGCAGTGATTAAAACACAGGCGAGCCTACTAGCACTGCAGAGCGTGGGTCTGGGAAAGGAAGAAAATGACAGATTTGGAGGACCCACAGAAACCCGAGCAGAAGCCCGGTAGGTTTATCCACAGAGATGGGGCCTTGGCCGGAGTCATCCACGTATCAAGGTGGTGGTTGGTGCCGGAGGTGAGGCATTTCCTTCCACGTATAGGAGACTGACTCTCTCCTGAGCACTTCGGTGGTGGCTATTCTAGAAAGTGGCTCTCAACCTCCTTTATAAGAGCTTTATTTAGAAGGGCAATAAGAGTAGAACGTGGCGTTGCCATGGTTTTACTCATTCTGTGCTCAGTGCCTCTGAAAATCAGGACATAAAACTATCCCTTTTAAACTGCATCAATGTAAAAAAGGAATCAGAGCGTGACAGAATCAGCAGGGTTCAAAATGCTCCCCCCCAAAAAATACATTTTCTTTCTCTCCAGATATAGCTTGTATGTTATATCGAATCTTAAGACTGCCATTCAATATTTGCTTTAAAATCTCCCCTTCATTCATCCAGTTTTCATAAATGAGACAGTTATGGGAAATGCACACCAAACACACTGCATTTTCTTTCTTTCTAATCTCATTTGACCTTGAGGGGAAACAACAAATCCTAATCAGCTGACAGGAGAAATCAGATGCTGCGTGCCACTCTCTCCCTCCAGCAAAGGATTTCCTTCTGTTTATGCCCAATCATGCAATTAGAAGGAGGGCATGCTGGCCTCATGGTGAACCAGCTGCTAAGAGGACGGAGGGGAGCGATTGGACAAACAGGGCAAAGGGAAATGAAACAGACGTTCACAGAAAATTGTATTAGTTGCCCAAGGAGACCTCATAGCCCACAAATGTCACCAGAGCTGCAGGACAGAAATGGGGTCCAGTGGTTCTCAAGTGGGAAGGGGCTTTGCTCTGAGCCTGCTGTAACCCAAGAACGGGAGCTGGCCCCCCTTTGTCAGCCTGGATCTCCAGCAGGATACTGGAGGTCAGGGCAGATGCTTGGAAAGGGCCATTCCACGAGAGGTGGGCTTCCTCTCTGATATTGATCACCCATCACCTATTCTAGTCTATGTTTCCCTTGATCTCAAGGTTCCCATTTTTATTTAAAAATATTTCATCTTTAAAGCAAAGTAATGCTTTGTGCACATGATAAAAATGTAGACTGGGGCTGGCCGAGTAGCACATTGGTTAAGAGCTGGCTTGGGACGCCAGAGGGCCCCGGTTCGGATCCCACATATGAGGGCCAGTGACACTGCCCTCCACAGCTAAGATGCTGAACAACAGCTCAACCTGGAGCTGGGCTGCCGTGAGTCGCCGGCGACGGCGTGGGCTGCAGCCCCTGCTGCAGTGGGTTGCCAAAGGCTACCGTGTGTAGCCAACAGACAGCGTGAGCAGCCAGCAGCCGCTGTGAGCGACCGTCCAAAAGCTGGCAACTGATCTGCCTCGCCCGGGAAGAGCGCAATGATGGTGCCAACTTGGGCCAGTGAAGCAACGTCCTCCACAACTAGACTGAAGAACAAAAAGGACAGCAACTTTCCATTCCCCTTCCCCCAATTCCCCAGCGCTGTTCCCATCCCCCAATTCCCCAATAAAAATCTCTAAAAAAAAATGTACACTGTACAGAAAGGCATAAAATGACCCTCACTAACCCCCTCTCTTTAAAGATAACCACTATTAACTTTTATTCTGGGTCCTTTCAGGGGGAAAAAAATGTCTTTATATGCCTGAATGTGCATATGTTTAAAAACAATTTAGCTTGCGCAGTGTCCTGCATTATTGTTTGTTTGTTTTTCACTTAATAATAATTCTTTACACAATTGGTCTAGTCCAGGTGCCGGCAAACTTTTGAGATGGAAGAGCTAATCCTGTCCCTCACAACAATTGAAAAATTATTCGAGTGCCAGAAAATAAATGAAATCACCATTATGTGAATAATATCCTTTTAAAATTTTATAAATGAAACTGTGATAGTTTTATTTTCATTTTCAGTTTTATTTCAGAGCCACATGTATGTACCCAAAGAGCCACATGTGGCTTGCAGCGAGCTGCGGTTTGCTGACCCCCGATCTAGTCCATCCAAGCACCAATATTTTTTGCCTGGATTATCGTAATATCCTCTTAGCGGACTTCCCTGCTTCTACCCTTACTCCCTACGGTTTATTCCGGAGGGATCCCACTAAAAGGTAAACAAATCACGTCCCTATTTGCTCAAAACTGTCCGATGCCTTTCCTTTGCACTAGAACAAAAGCTAAGCTTGCTACCATCACCTGCCTCTCCAGACCCGTCCCCTACTCACTCCTTGCTCACTGTGCTCCAATCATACTGCTCCTTACACAGGCCAAGGATGGTCCTACCTCAGGGCCTTTGCACTTGCTGTTCCCTCTGCCTGAAGTATACGTATTTATTTTCTGCCCCTCAAGAAGTCTTTGCATGGCTGGCTCTTGTTTACCATCCTGGCCTCATTTTAGACCACCTCCTCCCTGACCACCTGCTATAAATCAGCCCCTCATCACTATCCTTACCATAGACCTGTTTCTTCATAGCTCTTAACTGCTATCTGAAAATGGTTGTTTTTCAGTTACTTGTTTGTTTGTTTTCTGCCTCCCCTACCACACACACACTGAAATGTCAACTCAATGAGGAGACAGGGATCTTATCTGTGTTTTCACCATTATAGTCCCAGTACCTAGACCAGTGGTTCGCAAAGTGGAATGTACATCAGAACCATCTGGAGGGTTTATTAAGATGCAGGTTGCTGGGCCCCACCCCCAGAGTGCCTAACTCAGTAGGTCATGGGTGGGCCTGGGAATCTGCATGTCTGACAAGTTCCCGGGTGATGCTGAGGCTGCTGGTCCAGGGCCTGCGCTTTGAAAACCACCAGTCTAGACAATGCCTGGCACACAGTGGGTGTTGTCTATATATGCATGAATCTGCACATAACGATCTGCCACCTTCCTTTGCAATGGCAGTTTTCATTCCACTTTTATATTTATGTATACTTATTGGACTGTAAGTCTCCTCAAATTCCATGTGACAGGAGGGCCCCATGTGTTGTCAGCTCCATTGATTTGCCAGCGGATTGTTAAAAACCTAAAATTTTACAGGCCCAAGGGGAGCCAGTGAGAGTCACATCTTGTTCCCTGTGTCAGTAAAATGTCAAACTGAAAGATGATGTGACTCTCACCTGACATGTGACAGAGAACTTTCCCCAGGTGTCATCACTCAGGCCTCCCCTGTGATTGTTTAACGACTGTCCTGTTGGCTCGGATTCTGCTTTGGTGCATTGGAATGTATACAACTAGCTTACCTGGACCCCAGGTGATGGACTATAGAGAACCCATCGGTTTCTCTGTGTCACAAAACCCCTTGAGAAACTGACATGCTCTATAACCCCATTCCCCGTGTACACACACACACACCCCACGCACATTTTTTTACATTTAATTTCAGGAAGTTACAAGATACACCAAGTCCATTTCAATCCCAAATTAGAAACTCCTGAACTAATCATCAACTAGCTGTTTGGCAAAACAAACAAAAAACAACTGGATCCACAGTTTGTTACCGACTTTCCCGAGGAATCAGTGTTTTAAATATAATGAGACAAACCTTAGAGGAAAACTTTGGAGAAAAGCATCAGAGGAAGTCACTAGTTAATACAATTTATGACCCTGGAATGGGAAATGCTTTGGAAGCATGATTGGAAACCCAGGAATGAAAATAGAATAGTGAGATTGATCCCATAAAAATTTAAATGATCTGTACAAAAAAGACGGAAAAAAAGATCTTCCTAGTTTAGACTCTGCAGAGAAATCTCTGGGTTCTATCTTTTCCATCTCTATTCTTTCCACTTGAATTGTCTGGTGGCCTGTGGCCAAGCTCAATGAGACAAGACATAAGCTCATCAGAGCAGGCAGAGTGAGATTCCCATCTTTCAGAGAAGCCCTGTCACAGGGTTAATTATTTCATCAGCCATGGTTGGGTTTTATTTTGTTTTTTCACAATTTTTTCGAGATACCAGACATATACCATGCAGTGCCCCCATTTAAAGTATAAAATTAAGTGATGTTTGTTATATTCACGAAGTTGTACAACCATTGCCACTATCTAATGTTAGGACATTTTTGTCATCCCCAAAAGAAACCCCATATGTATTAGCAATCATCCCTCACCTCCCCCTCTGGCCAGGCCTAGGCAACCACTATCTGCTGTCTGTCTTTGTAGAGTTGTCTGTTCTGGACATTTCATATAAATGGAATCATACAGTATGGGGTTGTTTCCCTTAAAAAACATAACGTCTCTGAGGTTCATCTGTGTTGTAGCATGTTTCAGAATGTCATTCCTTTTTATTGCCGAATAATATTTCATTGCCTGGGTAGGCCACATTTTATTTTTCCGCTCGTCAGTTATAAGGTCATTGAGTTGCTTCTTCTGTTTGACTCTCATGAATAGTGCTGCTGTGACCATTGGTATACAAGTTTTTGCGTGGACATGTTTTCATTTCTCTTGGGTCTAGCTGCGGTTTTTCTCTTCAAGATTACCCAAGGAATTTTACTTAGCCTGTCTAATTATTTTGGTTTTATTTATGTATTTTTTCTATCATAACCTCATGGAGAAGTGAGCATGCTTGGATCCTAAGGACCTCAGAGCTCCTCTCTTCCCAATCCGGGCCCTTCCTGGCTTCTGTGTGTTCTGGGACATGACCGATCTTGCTGTGCCTTGGCTGTGAGGGCACCCTGGCTCTGACCCTCTCACGGGGTATTGTGAGGCTTCATGGCATAAATCAAACAGGATCTGCTCTTGAGAAGATGCCACCCATATGCATAGGTTAGTGTGTGTCACAGAAACCAGGGACCCTCAGGCCAAGGGCTTCCCCAGCACTGCAGGTGACTGTGTCACCCAAGAGGCCCAGGGCTGGATACAGAGGCACAGAGGGTATCAGAAATAGTGACCATTTTCTCAAGAGTTTGGCTTCCTTTGGGATCAGAATTTGATGGCTTTCCAAATTGCGCAAGCCACCTTCTGAGAGATGCCCACTGCCTGGTCAGCCCGGTCAGGGCGCAGGAAAAAGGTCGGGGCCATGCCTAACCATGGAGCAGAGGGGCAAGCTTCAATTCTAAATCCCACCCTTCAGCTACTGTTTCCCCAAAGATCACTGTACCCTCATTTAATCAAAAAGCACCTTGCTCTCTACAGACCCCCAGAGGTACCGCCTTTTGTGAAATCCCTGTGCCCTGACCTTGTTGGGGTAGGGGAGTGAGTGACCCCTTGCCTCTGTGTACGAGCTAATCAGTTTAATAAGGAGCCCCCTGTAGAGGCACTGGGAGCCCAGGTGGCAGAAGAGGGGTTCAAATATCTGAGCTTCCTCGTGTTCGCTGACCGATCACCTGCACCTCTTGCTCTTTAAAATCAGGCAGCAGGAAGCTCTGCTGATAAGTATGTAGACGATGAACGGAACAGGAACTGAGATGGCAGACATGCCTGGGTTCTAACTCCTATGTCGCCACTTACTAGCTGTATGATCTAGGACAAGTCACTCAGTCCTCTGAGACTCAGTTTTCCCATCTGTTAAAGGGAGATAATAGCCATATTTGCCTCGTAGGGTCATTGCGAGGATTACCTGAGATGATGCCTGTGGGGGCTCCAGTGTACTTCAGTACTCAATCAGTGTTTGCTATGGTTATGATATTATTTTAAAAATCAGAATTAAGGACCTCAAGTAATCTAGCCATCCTCTCTAAGCTGTTTAGGGAGGCTGGTTTTCTATTGCTCAATTAATTGGAAGCACTTAACTGGGCACCACAGAGAGGGCAGAGGATGAAACATAATTTTCCCCCAGGAATGTAAAATCCAAGGTGGGAGAGGAACCAAGACATGTGAAGCTCTGAAAGAATGGGTAAACAGTGAGCTCTACACTGGGAGTTAATGCCACCCAGGTTCAGAGAGGGAGACAGCATCAGAAAAGGCTGGATGAGCCAGATAAAGCCTCAGAGGGTGACTTGTGAAAGGCAAGATGGATTCACATCAGCAGAGCAGAGGGAGACAGAGGTGAAGGGGAGAACCATGTGAGCACAGGCAGGCTGGGGGCCCAGTGAGTCTGGGCATGGGGGGTGGTCTGGGGACAGAGCCAGAGACAAGCCTTCTGTGTCTTTCCCGGTATCACGGATCTCTAGAAATGACATGCTATGGGGTCTTTCAGTTACCTGTTCTACTAATAATTATCCTTACTATGTGACCGTCTGTCACTAATTCATTTGTGTGGACTATAGAGGGAGAAAGAGGGGGAGTTAGGTCAGAGGAGCTCTGACTCAATCTAGACCATGGCAGAGAGACAACTCAGTGGCAGCCATTGACCTTTGCCACCCTGCACCCAGCCCGCTTCTCCTACAACTATCATCTTGATCGTCTTTGGGGACCCAGCCCTTCATTGCTTTCAGTCCATACGGTTTTTGGATGGGGGTGACCACCCCTATGGCATGGATGGGCACCATACCCCCACTTGTTCAGTGAAATGTGACCCTGTGACTCTAGCTAGAACTGTGTTGGGGTGGCTGTCCCAGGAAGATGTCAGCCTGGAGCTGCTGGGAGCCATCTTGCCACCACAACAGATGAGCCTTCTTAGGAATAGAATGACCCAGGGATGCAAAGCTAAGAAATGGGGGAAAGACAAATTCAAGAGATCACCATCTGGGCAGCTGGATCTCACCATAGTGAAGCCCTGGCCTTGTCAATCACAGGAGGGAAAAAATGTCCTTTTTTTGTGTATGTCCTTTCAAACTGGTTTTCATTCCATTGTGACTAAAAGAATCCTAACTTATCTAAGTAGTTGTCTTGTTCCCACCAGCATTTTATTGACCTATCCTAAGCATAGATATTTGTAGCCCGTAGCAGACGGGTGCTGAGTGTCGTGGAATAATGGTACGTGTGTGCAAGTGGTGGAGACCTCTCTACATGTCCCTGAACAGGCACAGGTACATGTCATGTGCTTGGGAGTGCAGAGACAGTAGAAGGGGAAACCACGACTGCAAAATACGTTTCTCTTCTTTTTTCCTTGACTCTGCTTACAGAGCAATTCTCCCCAAACCCTTGATTTTTATTCCTTTTGTTCTGATCCAAAGAAAGGAGTGCTTGGATCTGTTAAGTATATTTTTCAGGGCTCTAGGAAGCCAGGGAGAGGTAGGGAAGGGGCTGAGGGGAAAGGAAGCTGTGCATATCCCATTTCTGTTTTTCCCTTTTGCCCAATTACAAAGAGATCAGCTGGCATCCTTTTATTTCCTATTTCATGCAGGGCTTTTAAAAACTCAGCATTAACTCTACTGTAATGGGATTTGTCTAATGATTTCCTGCAAAACATCTTCTTGGATCTCAGCAAAGATAATTCACTTGGTAGGAATCACTTCCTGCTTCCCCACTGAGAACTAGACCTACCTCGCTCTTGCTGGCAGCAAATGGACCTCCGAATGAGAGAGGGAGCACAGGAATATTTTACTGTAGCATCCGTCACATAGACTCAAGCCTGCCCCAAACTGCTATCAGGGAGGAGGAGAGGAAGAAGGGGGTGGGGAGAGCGTTTATGCTGAGCACAAGGCTGAAACCGGGCAGAAAGGCCAGAACAATATGGGCCCCTTGGAAAAATGGATGCACTCACCTCTTTGCTGTGGCTCTGGGTTACTTTCTTTCAGGGGTGACGGCAGCTGCAACAGCCTACAGCGTCCACCCTGTCCTACCAGGATGGCTGCACACAGGCGGCTGCAGGAGGGAGGGAGTTCCCATTCTCCATCAAGAGGGAGTGTCCTTCAACAGGAGGAGGCGATGCCCTTATATCCCTGGAGTCGAGGCTGTTGGATGCTCTTGTCCTCTCTCTCCTGCTCCCTCTCTGGTGTGAATGGAGCTCCAGGGAGCCCCAAGAGAAGGGCTGAGTGCCAACCACACGCCACACCTACCTTGATACAGGTTGTTTTCCCAGCCTTGGGGAGCCTGGGGAGGAGGCAGTGGCCTGGTTGTGAGGCCACCCTCTGCCAGTGCAGCTGATCCTGGTGTAACCCATGGAAAGTCCAAGGACAAACACTTGCGTATTTATTTCTCCCTCTCCCATGTGATCTTATTTTTGGACTGGACAAAAAGCTATTTGGGGGCTGGACAGCGGCCAGGTGAAAGGATAGTTATCTCGTCCAAGTTGTCTCCATGCCTCCCTGAACCCTGTTCTTCCCGGGTACCGGCAGATGAGTGGGGGTCTTGTCCTGAGCCTTACTTTTAATATACCCAAGCAATCAGTCCACATTACTAACTTTATTTCAGATAGCTCATCCCCACTCTTCGAGGTTTCACAGAGGATAAATGTAATAAACAAAGTCACTGCTTTCATGTCTGAGGCTGGTGGAAACATCATAGAGTCCATATACATATGGCCGTCATGTGCACACTATTTTAGGCACACAGACCCTTTATCAACACTGGGGTGGGACCCCCAGCCCTGGAAGGCAAAATATCAAGGAGCTAGGGCCTCACCTTGAATCACACTCATTCTGCCTTTCTCATCTGGCTGTCTCTGCTTCTAACTCCTAGGCTTGTAGAACTTAAAACATTTAAATATCTTGACTTTTTCCACCTCTGATTCTTCCTCTTCAGACTTGAATGGAAAGTTTTGAGACACTCCTGCCTGACAAAATGCCAATTCAGTATCATCGTCTTTGCCATCGTCCCTTTTACGGATTGAGCTCTTGCTAAACGCCCTTCGAATGCTGAGCACATGTCCTGCATTGTCTCACTTACCCTCACAGCAGCCCTGTAAGGTCATCTTGGGCCCATCTGACAGCCAGGAAGGCAGAGGCTGGGAAAGGTAACCTTGCTGAGGAGAGGTTTCCTAGCCCCCATCTGTCTGGGTCCAGAGCAGCAGCCCTCAGCCCCTTTGCTCACTGTCATCTGAGGCTATAAATGATTGAGATTTCACTGTTGCTTTCATTTCAGAAGAGGAAAAACAAAAATCTTATGGTGGATTCAGACCAAGGGCTTCAATCCTCACGTCCTTTCCCCAAATACAGTTCTTGAAGTGGAGAAAGAATGAATGGGGTTTTCATCTGTGTCCAGTCCCAGGTGGTGATTCTAGATACAGGATGGTGAGTCCCTGGCCTACGCTCTCCCTGGAGCCCGTTTCCTATGAATAATTCACTGTGCAAACACACACACCAGAAGGGACTGGGCTTGGCCTCCCAGGCTGAGCGCCCTACTGTATCCAAGGAGAATTGCCCTTTCTCTCAGCTACCCTGAGGTTGAAAGCCAGCGGCGGAGCCCAATGGCTTGTCCAACACTGCCCTCTGCAGGCCCCCAGGCTGCATCACCCCCAGCATGGTTGTCGAGACCTTCCAAGGGGCACACCAAAGGTTAGTTTTAGAGAATCTTTTTCCAGGTTCTCAATTTCTATAGGTAGTCTTTCCTCAAACTGGTTTATCTGAGAACATGTCTGGGTTCATAATAATCCTTCCCTTACTAGAAAGCATAGCCCTCACTTCACAAATCTTACTAAGGTGCCATTGCACCAAAGGTCAACATCTCCACGTCCAGGTCCCCAAACTGGAAGCTTCCTTTAATAATTAATTAAGGAATGTTTTTTTTAAAGATTTTTATTGGGGAATTGGGGGGATGGGAACAGTGCTGGGGAATTGGGGGAAGGGGAACAGACAAGTTGCTGTCGTTTTGTTCTTCAGTCTAGTTGTGGAGGACGTTGCTTCACTGGCCCAAGTTGGCACCATCATTGCGCTCTTCCTGGGCGAGGCAGATCAGTCGCCGGCTTCTGGACGATCGCTCACTGCGGCTGCTGGCCGCTCACGCTGGCTGCTGGCTACACACGGTAGCCCATGGCAACCCACTGCCACAGGGACTGCAGCCTACACTGTCGCCAGCGACTCACGGGCAGCCCAGCTCCAGGTTGAGCTGCTGTTCATCATTTTAGCTGTGGAGGGCAGTGTCACTGGCCCTCATATGTGGGATCCGAACCGGGGCCCTCTGGTGTCCCAAGTCAGTTCTTAACCATCGCGCCACTCGGCCGGCCCAGGAATGTTTTTATTTAACAACTCTGTCTCTTTCATCCCTTGAATTTGAAGGTGAACACTGTGAAAGCAAATCATAGAGAATATTGTAAATAATAATAACAAGATGAATAGGTACATTTAAAGAATGATGTCATAGCTTAATTTTTAAATTCTAACATTTACAATATGATGGAAGTTATTCTTAACTCCATATGGACTTCATGATAAACATTTAACATATCAATTTTTAAATGTGGGTATAGGTAACATTGGTTTTTTTTTTTTAACTGTTTTGAAAGGTACAGGAGCAAAACTGGGTGAAGACTGCTGTACCCTAGGGCTGACTATTACTGACTAATAACAGGCTGTCATCCGTTCACCCATCTATCCAACATCCACTGAGCACCTACTATGTGTCAGGCATTGTTTCGGGCACTAGATATAAAAATGGTGAACCAAAACCGACATGTTACATGCCAAATTCTTACGTGTGGCTAACTCTAGGAAGTTGAGTGAGGGAAACAGGTTAATTTAATAATTGCTCAAATAAATGTGAGACTTTAAGTTTGATAAGTATTCCAAGGGAGGGGTATTTGGTAATTAGAGAATGTATATGGGAATAGACAATGTATGATGAAGACTGACATAATTCGTGGGGGAAGTGTCAGGTGGCCCTAGACAAATGAAATCTGGACCAAGAATAAGGTATCCAGGAATCTCTGTGGGAGGACTGTGAAAACCCAGAAAGAAAGGCCATGCTAATATGGGGGGTTTGGGTAGAAATAGGATCAATCTTTGCAGACTCAGTTGTTTTTTAGAAAAGGCCTTTACCCTAATACAAGTATAGCCCATATTATAAATCAGTGGCTCTCAGCCCGAAGCAATTGTTCCTCAGGGGACATTTGGCAATTTCTGGAGACTTTTTTTTTAAACTTTATTGGGGAACAGTGTGTTTTTCCAGGACCCATCAGCTCCAAGTCAAGGGGTTGTTTTTAATCTAGTTGTGGAGGGCACAGCTCACTGGTCCATGTGGGAATCGAACCAGCAACCTTGGTGTTACGAGCACCGTGCTCTAACCAACTGAGCCAACCAGCCGCCCTCTGGAGACATTTTTGATTGCCGCAACTGGGAGGGTAGTGGTGGCATGTGGTGGATAGAGTCCAGGGATGCTACTGTTTACTCTGCTGTGTACGTACGGCCCTCCACAACAAAGAAGTGTCTGGCCCTAAAAGTCAATAGCACTGAGGTTGAGAAATCCTGTGATAGATGAAGGCAGGGCAGGCCCAACAGGTGCCTGTCGTGGATGTGGATTCATTTATTCATCCATCCATCCATCCATCCATTCAACAATCCTTACTCAGAGCCCACTATGTTCAAGACACTTATTCTGGGCCTAATCCATCCATACCAGGCAACCCCCTAACCAAAGCCGTCACTTCAAAATGGCCTGCCTGGTGGCGTTCCTGTTACCTAGCCTAAAATTTTCACCATTCGATTGGTGGCAAAATGGGTCTTATTGTTTGTAGAAAGAAGACATTAAAATGTATTAATGTTATTCACAAAATAGTCACCAAAACATTCTTTCTAACAGTGAAAACAACCTAAAAGTCCGTCAGTGGGGGAATGGTTACTTAATTACGATACAGCTAGACAATGACATACTAAGCAGCCAATAAAAAGGAAAGAGACAAATCTCTTTGAGATGACACTGAAAATAACCATAAAGATACTATAAACTGGAAAAAAATTTTAGAATAGCGGATAGACTATAATTGATCTGCTTTGTGTTTTTAAAAGTGGCTTATGTATATTTGCATGTATATGCAATTGCTACAAAATTCTTACCAAATTCTTAATAACGGCTACCTCTAGAGAGCAGAAAAGGACCTGAAACATGTTCATTGAGAATAGTTCTCCAATTTCCTCCTTTCACCTGATTAGATTCTCCCCTAGTTCATCCTCTTCATTGCTACCAATATTCGACTGTCGCCGACTTCTTAGAGTTCCTTCGATGTCCAGGACAATATCCATTTCTTATTGTTAAGTCCGAGATCCTCCCAAACTTGCCTCTAGCCAGTCGTAGGCTCTTCTTGGGAGCTGCTCTCCCTGCCCCAGCCCTCTTCCCACCTCACCTCCCTGGAGCTTAAGCCACAGTGAATTCACAAGGACTCTGTCACTCTTTCAAGACAGGCTCACCTCTGTGGCTGGAAAAAGGCCCTCCTCTGTTTCTGCCTGTGTTAGTCAGGATAGACTAGGTTATACTGTGGTTATAAATAATCCCCAAATTACAGTGACTTAAAGTCACAAAGGTTTATTTCTCACTCAACATCAACATGTCCATTGAGAGGCTGGCTGGCAAGCTCTGCTCCGTGTCGTCCTCAATCAGGGACCCAGACTGAGGGAGCTCCCGCCCTGTGCTTTCAGGAGGGAAAAGGAAGATACTCGTATGTTTACTAATATGTCAGCAACTGGAAATTACTTCTACTCACATTGAATTGGCCCAAGTAAATTTTACGGCCGCATTGAACATTAAAGGAGGTGAAGAATTTCAACCCTAATATTTGCTTTGAAAGCGGGGAGTTATAAAAATTTAGGGAACATGAATTCTGTAATTGTTGGGTGCAGTGTTCTATCTATGCCCACTAAGTCAAGTTTGCTAATCTTGTTCGAATACTCATTGATCTGCTCATTTCTGCTTGTGCTTTTTTCCTTTTAGCTTCATAATTCTAAAGTTACATTTTAAGACATGTACAAGATGTGTGCAATTGAACTTTTCATCATTATGATTTATTTCCTTTCGATATAGTAATGCTTTTTGCCTTAAAATCTACTTTTTCTGATATTAATATATACTATCAATATTAATATAATTTGGGTTAATATTTATGTTTTTCCACCATTTAAACATTTTAAGAACTATTTTATTTTATTTTTTAAAGATTTTATTTGGGAATTGGGAGAGGGAACAGCATTGGGGAATCAGGGAAGGGAAACAGACAAGCTGCTGTCCTTTGGTTTTTCAGTCTAGTTGTGGAGGACGTCGCTTCACTGGCCCATGTTGGTATTATCATTGTGCTGTTCCTGGGTGAGGCAGTCGATCACCCGCCATTGGACGGTCGCTCACGGCGGCTCACAAAAGCTCACGCCTGCTGCCGGCCAGCCCCACTGCAGCCTACGCCATCACTGGCGACTCATGGCAGCCTAGCTCCAGGTGGAGCTGTTGTTCACCATCTTAGCTATAGAGGGCACAGCGTCACTGGCCCTCATGTGGGATCCGAACCGGGGCCCTGCTGCTCAGAGCTGGTGTCTCAAGCCAACTCCTAACCAACGCGCCACTCTGCCGGCCCTAAAATCTATTTTAGATGTGTTTCTTATAGTCTATAGATTCTTTTACCCAGTTCAATACTCTTTAACTTTTTATTTATTTTTAAATTAAAGTCTTTTGTTCATTTACATTTGAAGTAATTACTCATGTATTTGGATGTAAAGCTACAATCATATAAAAATGTTTTATTTATTCCACATGCTCTATGTTTTTTTTTCTATGTTCTTGCTTTTGGAGTAGTTAAATATTCTATTTTCCCCCTCTATTACCTTGAAGTTATTTACTGTTTTTTAAAAAAGTTATTCTTTTAGAGGTTAGCCTGGAGATCACAATATGTATCATTGATTTATCAAAGTCTCATGTTAATTGGTATTTTTATCTTCTTCCATAGTAATATAAGCATCTTAGAACATCTTAATTCCATTTATCCCAACCTCCTGACTTATATGTACTTGTTATATATTTTAATTTTTTAACCCCCAGTGGGCATCGTTAGGTTGTTTTGTACAGGCTAATTCATTTGGATGTCCTCCAATTAACTTGCATTGTTCTTTATTTCTTCCTGCATCTAGAATCTAACACCTTGAATCATTTTCCTTCTGCTTAAATAACACCCTGTAGCATTTGCTTCTGGTAAAGAATCCAGAGCCTGTCTTAATTTCACCTTATGAGAACGAGACTCTCATGTTGCCAGATTTTCTAATTTTTAAAGAGAAATAGGAAATGCAGTCTTTTTAAATGTAAAATCCCAATTTTCAGTTGTGGCTTAGAAAAAAAACAATTAATTCTCAACAAACCACACAAGACACATCTGTAATCCAAACCCAGCCCCTAGGACCCCAATTTGAAATATCTAGACTATCATCTGTGTTGAGGGGAGAACCACCCTTCACCATGAATCTTAGCCTCCAGTAACCCAGGCTGCATTAAACAAACCCAGCCCCTCATATAAAAAAATAATGTTGAAGGAGTGCCGGGTTAGCTCAGTTGGTTAGAGCATGGTGCTGAGAACACCAAGGTTGCCGGTTTGATCTCTACATGGGCCACTGTCAGCTGGGCCCTCCCTAAAAGAGTCAACTATGCCATTGTAGCATGAAAGCAATATGTCACCAATGACCATGGTTGTTCCCCAATAAAATTAAAAAAATAATAATAACGTTGAAACCAATTTATATCTTTACTGAAATCTCTTAAAAATGCCAAGGAAGTGTGTGTGTGTGTGGGGGGATAGATTCCATTCATAGCACCCAACAATATTTCTGAAAAGCCTCCTTCCATATCTCTTCCAAATCGTTCTGTGACAGCTCAGCAGTTACCCCAATCCCCCCTTAATGTGTCTCTTGAATTCCCCCTGGTTCCACCAATCCCTGGCTCTTATCCCTCTTGCCCTGCCTTTCATCTCTGATCTATTCTGCTTTCTCTAGTAGGTGATTCCCTGCCTGTTCCTCAGTGGACTCATTAAGTCATCCCACCCACACCACTGCGCGATTCAGAATCCCTTCCCACGTTTTCCTGTATTCCCTACAAGAAAGGCTCCAGAGCTTATCTGGCCAAGGCTGAACCTCCTTCACAGGAAGTGGGGGTGGGGAGTAACAGTGCCGTAAATACTCTAAAATCTGCATGTTTCTTGTTCCACCAGGTATGCCATCTGGGATGGGGTGAAGCCAGGATGAGATGCCATTTGCAAAGGAGGCAGAGCCCATTTCTGGATGCTTTGGCACCAAGGTGAGTTTTCACATGGCTGTCACTTACGTTCTATTGAAAGGACAGGTTCGCTGCCCACAAATGGGGAGGGAGATGCCTGAAGAAAGAGAAATCCAATATGGATTTTTCCTGATTTGTCTAATAATAGAAAGCTGGCAGAGCATGTCACAGAATCGAAAGGATTTGATAAAAATAGCATCTGGTAAGCTTGAGACTCAGCTGGAGATCCATGGAAATGAAATATATTTCTTCCTTGAGCATTTCCATACTCGTGTAACAATTCTGTCTCATTAATGAGAGAGGTTTAAAATGCTGCTTTCTCTGACCACAACAGATTGCTTTCCTAAGGTCTGATTGTGGAGGAGGTACCAGCACCAGGCTGAGAGGCCCCCACTCCCTGCCCACCCTGGTTGTGGGCATGGCTCCGCCATCCTCATACCCGCTCTTAACTTGGAGACAAGGTGCTGGATCTTCTTCCATCAGCGTGTGAAAGGGGAGAGATGGGAGAAGGTTTTCCAAACAAGCCAGTGTCGCTGCGTCCCGGGGGCCTAGTTAGTAACAATAACTGTGTAGTATTATTACAATATGGAGGGAGGGAACCTCTAGTCTAGCATCCCTCCGTAGAAGTGCAAAGTTCACAGAGGCTGCTGTCTCCCCTTCTCCCTCAAGCATCAGCCAAAGTGTCTGGGAAGAATGTCCTTTCTTCACAGTCTCCTCCGGGTACCGAGGACCCCGCAGGGGTGTCCCCCTCAGGGCAGGATGGGAACCCAGGTCCTGCCCTTTCTCAAAGCACACCCTAGAGCCCAGTGAACTACTAGCCTCATGATGGTCATCTCTATCGCCCACGTGTCCAGACCCCAGCTCCTTGATGTCCTGCTCTCGGCTGAGCTTCCTTTACAGAAAAGCAAAGCTGAGCCAGACTAAGAACAGATGAGAACAAGTGACCAAGTGACCCCTTTTAAATGACCTGCGTTTTTTATTGTTTCATTTTCTAAAAATTATGGTAAGATACATATAACATAAAATTCACCATCTTAACCATTTTTAAGTGTGCAGTTCAGCGGCATTAAGCACATTCACATTGCTGTGCAACCGTCACCACCACCCATCTCCAGAACTCTTTCATTTTGCAAAATTGAAACTCCATGCCCCTCCCTTCAGCCCCTGGCAACCACCATTCCACTTCCTGTCTCTATGAATTTCACTCCTCTTGGTGCCTCATGTGGGAGGAATTGTACAGTATTTGTGGTTTTTGTGACTGGCTAATTTCATTTAGCATACTGTCCTCAAGGTTCATCCACGTTGGAGCGCAGGTCAGAATTTCCTTCCTTTTTGAGGCTGAATAACATTTTATTGTATGACCATACCACCTTCTGTCTATCTATTCATCTATCAGTGGACACTTGGGCTGCTCCCACCTTTTAGCCATTGGGAATATGCTGCAATGAACATGGATACTATTTTCAAGATGGTTTTGACCTGTGTGTATTTTAACAGGACTCTTCAGGAAGGGAATCCAAATGGAGTGATATTTCAGGGGCCTGAGGCAGGTTGATGAGGGCTGTTTTAGGTGGAGACAGGCTTAGTGTCCCTTGCATCAAACCATGTCATGTGCATAGGACGCTCCCCCAGGATACGTGTTCTGGTATCATGTATTTTGTATCTCCTCACTGGAAAGGATGCGAAGTTATGCCCAGTGGGGAGACAATGTTTCTGACTACAAACACTTAACTTCCCAAATCACCTGGCCATGGGAACTTTGACCGTGGTGGACTCTCAGGCAGTGACAGTGGCAGGTGACAGAGTGACGCAGGCACAAGGCTTTGCCATCAAACCCAGCAAACACGTTTCCTGTGCATGGGCTTCAAATACCTTCCTGTCCGGGCTCTTTAGGGTCCTTGCTGATTTGCATCTACCCCCAAACGCTGCGGCATCTTCAACTCACTTAACTTTTTCCCCATCAGCATTGTAACATGCTCAAGTCTTTACCAAAACAAAATTGCAAAGCAAAAGCATAGCTTCTCCCTGAGCCCTGCCTCCGTGTCCTTCCCCGGTCCTGTCTTCACTCCCTGTTCCCATATCCCCACTCCCATGCACTCTAAACCCACCGAGCTCTGGTTTCTGCACCTACACTTCTCTTGGCTCTGGGTTCTAATGTGACCTTGCTGGCCTCCTGGCTTGAGCTCCTGATAGACCTGATCTCAGCCCCCCGTTCAAGGCAAGACCCCAGCATCCTGAGAAGTTCGGGCAGGTTGCTTCAGAGGCAGTCCCTAGAACACCAAGAATTCTTCTTCATCAGGAGAAGGCCTATGGTATCCTGGGGAAGGTGTATATTTATGGAACCACGTCCTTATTAGCTCAGAAACAAGAACATTTACAAATAACTTTTCCAGACAGTGGAGCATAGAAGTTAGGAGATCAACTCTTTTATCAGACCTCCACACACGTCTCCCAGCTCTACCAGTTGCTAGCTGGGAGACCTTGGGCAAGTTAATTAACCTCTCTGTTCCACCTCACCTCACCTCTAAAAATGGCAATCATAATAGCACCTACATCATAGGGCTATTGGGAGAAATACATAAGATAATGTGTCTCAAATATTGAGCATAGTACATGGCTCAGAGGAAGCATTTCATAATGAATAGCTCTCATTTCTACTTTTTATTCGTATAATTTGACCTTAGTATTTAAGTGTTTCTTGATTTTCATACCTGTAAAACTTGTATGAACCAATGTGGTAAGACTAGGGAGTTGATTACAAAATTCCCTAGAGAAGGATTAGTTTCCTAAATGATCAGAAACATTTCATTTCAAAGGGGAGCGCAAGGACCTGCAGGGAGTAACATCGTATAGGACCTAATGAAAAGGCAGAATCCTCGAATGAGGATGAACACTTCTAAATGTTGGCAATAAAACCAAAAGACACAAGAGTGCGATTAAATGTTTGCTTGGTGATTAGCATCAGGCAAGTTGAAAGATCTCTGTTACGCAAGTACAAATGCAGACCAAGGAAACCGCTGCTGGAAAGACTGTTGGAGATGAAATTAGATAACAGTCAACAGTCTGGCCACCAGGTGAGCTACCTACTGTTTGATAAATTTTATAAAACTATAGACCTCATTTTAAAATAAGCAGAAATTTTCCAAGAAGAGATTGCAGAGTAGATGAATTGGTATGTGAGTCTGACAAAATGGCCAAACTACAGGCAGAAATGGAAGGACATTGAAATAAAACTGTCACATGCTGTTCCACGTACAAAGGCTGGGCAGAGGTGAAGCGTCCCAACCTGTGCTATCCGGAGGGGCAGCCTATAGCACGTGTGGCCCATGGGTGCTTGAAATGTGGCTTGTAGAAATTAAGATGTACGGTAAGTGTAAAATACACACAGATTTCAAAAACTAAGTACATAGAAAAAAATGTAAAATATAGCACCAATTTTTTTGTTTTAAGATTTTATTGGGGAATTGGGGGAGGGGAACAGCCACGTTGTTGTCCTTCAATCTTAGTTGTGGAGGGCGCAGCAAGCTCAGCTCCAAGTCCAGTCACGTAGCTCAGCTCAAGTTGCTGTGTTCAATTAGTTGTGGGTGGGCGTAGCCACCATCCCATGCGGGAGTCAAACTAGCAGTCTTCTTGTTAAGAGCGCATGCTCTATCCCCTGAGCCACCTGGCCAGCAGCTCAGCTCAAGGTAGCACTAATTTTTAAAATACTGATTACATGTTGAAATAAGAGTTTGGATATAAACGTTTGGTTAAATATTAAAATTAATTTCAATGTTTCTTCTTACTTTGTAAACGTGGCTTCTAGAAGATGTCAAATGACACACATGGCTCGTATTTGTGAGTTGCTTTATATTTGTATTGGACCACACTGGTCCAGAAGTCCCCACCCTTCCTTTGCCCCACCCAGATCCAACTGATATTAACCATGACCTTGGGCAAGTTATTTAACCCACTGAAGCTTCAGTTTCCTCATCAGGAAAAGAGTGGTTGTGAGAATTGAAGTAATTAAAATGTGTTAGCAGAGTGCCTTGCGCATAATAGGTATTCAACAAATGGAAGCTATTTTTTTGGTTATCATTTAAACCCAAAGAGCCAAGACTTTACTATATGTCAATATCAGTGTGTATTTAAGGCAGTGCTGGAGGTGCCTTCATGGTCTACCCATAAGAGAGGAAAATCTGCCCACCTTTTAGGGCAGTGGTTCTCAGGGGTTTTGCCTCCCAGGGCCATCTGTTGGTGTCTGACACATGTCTGACTGTCCAATCCTGGGGGGGGAGGGGGCTGCCACTGACATCTAGTGGGCAGAGGCCAGGGATGCTACTAAACATTTTACCATGTACGGGACAGCCCCCACACCCCAAAGAATTACCAGGTCAGAATATCAGTAGTACCCAGGTTGAGAAACACTGAATTAGGAGCTCTTGGTTATTTATGGACTCTGAATAATCAAGCTCTAGAAATGGGTGGCAGAAGTACAGATGCCACCCAGGTGACTGGGTCAGCACAGTGCTTTTGAAGCGGCACACTCACCAAGCTGCATCACCATCACCCAGGAAGTTATTAGAAAAGCAAATTCTTAGGCCCCACCCCAGTCCTGCTGAATCAGAATCCCTGGGGGGAGTGGGTGTGTGTGTGGGGGGGTGGAGCTCAGAAATCTATGGTTTAATAAGCCCTCCTGGTGATTCTAATTCATTCATGCCTGCCTAGGGGGCGGTGTTTCCTAGCGACCAACTCCTGCACATTCCAGGTCTGAGCAGTAGGTGGCAGCAAATCCTATAACATTGTAACGCCTGCTGAAAACTGAGAAGTTGCACCCTTCAGCTAAGTCACCTGGAACTGGATGCTAGAGTGTGTTTGCACTAGGTCGCAGTTAATGCCAGCTTTCTAGTTTCAGGAAAGTTTGGGGGGAAAACATGGTTCAAGGTCGTTCAAGATTCCTTCTTTGTCACATAAGTGCTTCCAGGGTTTTGAAATTGTTCAGTTCTAACTTATGTTACAAAGGCATATTCTTCAACAGAGAATTTAGTGAGTAATTCGGTTTGGACTATTCTCCTAAAATACTTCTGACCCTATAAAATCCCAAAACCATGAGAATAAATCATGCCTGCTGTCCCTGGCACTTTTGGGCCAGGCGTTTGACCAATCACACACTGGAACGGACCCGTGGCCCCTCCTCTACATGTAGAACAGATCCAGTGAATGATGTGCATCTCAGGTTTCCCGGGATCTTCTATCAGGCAGATAAAATTAAATGAGTTCAGCAAAGCTTGTTAAGGGTATGAACAAGTGCATCACAGTTCAGGTAATTTTCCATCTGTGCCACAGAGGGCACCCTCCACTGCGCCATGGGCACCTATGGTCCCTGTGAAGGCACTGAAGAGTGAGTGACCTGTCAGATAGGGAAGGGCGGGGGAGGGGACAGTGACTTTTTTTCCCCCTGTAAAGGGGCTGAGTGATCTGGCTTTGGGGTTAGGCCTCAGCCCTGGCCTGTAGATCTGGGTTTCTCGAAGTGCGACCTCCATCCACAGCAGCAGCACCACCTGGGAAGTTGTTAGAAAAGCCGATTCCTTGACCCCACCCTCGACCAGCTGCAGCAGCAGCTCTGGGCACGGGGCCCAGCGAGCTCTGTTCTAACAAGCGCCTTCACTCCTTGCACCCCCTCCCCAGGTGATGCTGCAGACTCAAGCGCGAGAACCACCGCCCTCCAGTCCAAAGCATCTTCCCGGTTATTGGCCGGCATGCAAAACCACGTTGCGACCGGATCGCATCACACTTCTGCCAGGAGGTGAAATCTAAGTCTTGATGCCCAACATCTTCTTCAGGTCACTTACCTGAGAACACCTGAGGACACTGAGGTCAGTCACTCTACTTGAACCTCTGCAGTCCCTGGGCTCAGAGGGATATAAAGGCACGCTAAGTAAGGTGTCAGCCCTCCTGGCTCCTGTAGAAGGTGGGAGTGCCACAGGGGACCAGAGCCCAAGGGGCCTCGAATGGCGTGGCTCTGACTCTATGTGGAAGCAGAATGGAGGTCCACACACTGCGACATCCGCTTCCTGTCTCTGCTGTGCTCTGCTCTTCTCTCACATCCAGCTGCTACTCCAGCCCCCACCCCCATCTTTCTCCTTCCTGCTCAACAGCCTGCCTTATTCTGCCCAGCCTTCTCTTCCTTTCCCCTAACTTCCCACATCTCTTGTCCTATTTCCCCCCACCCCATTCTGGTTTGGTTTGAAATCACAAAAATCCAGGGACAGATCCAGCAAAAAACGGTGACCCCAGAGGGCAGGAGGAAACGAGACAACTGAGTGAAAAGGACAGATTTCTGTTCAGGGAAAGACCCAGAACGCCCAACTGCACTTGAATAATTGTTGCTCCGCGCCCAGTGGCGGTGAGGACCTGGGAAGGGAGACCACTCTGTGGGCTGCAGAGTGACGGAGAAGCTCCTGAGGGTGACTGTTCATGAGCTAATAAGCCTTGGCCGGTGCGGGGGCTTCAGTGAGCAGAAGGGAAAGGGAGGAGCTGAGAGAAGCTGGGGTGGGAGGACAGCCTGTTGGGGGTGGGGGATGTGATGGGGAGTCATGGGAAGTGAGGCTCGAGGGGTCCCCAGATTGATAGGGTGACGGTTAAAGTTCGAGTTTGATGATGCAAGTACTAGGGAGGTATAGTAAGTTCTTGAGCAGAGGAGACCTGCACATAAGAATAAGTCATATTGGTATTGAGACGGCACCGGCAGTGGCAGGATCACAAGCTCCGACGCCTGCAGCGTGAAGCAGGCCGGGTAAGAAGCCGCAGGGCGGGGTGGCTGTGGAGCATGCGTCCACTCTTACGTGGGCAGTGACTACACAAATTTGGACAATTGTTGCCATGGGGAAATAGAAGTCCAGAGCTGCCAAATCTCCCAGTTTCTCAAGAGAAGTCAGAACTCTGATTTCTTTTTCCTTAATGTTAAGTTTCTTCGTTTTCAACTATGGCAGCTAATTACAATTTGAAAAACCTGGGGCCTCTTCTGGTTGGTCACTCTGACCTGCATTTTTTTTTATCTGACCTGAGGGTTTGTACCATACTCTTAAAATACTGTTGCTATTGTTTCTTCTTAGTTTCTTCCCTCATTCTTTTCTATCAAATCCATTTACTGTAAACAAAAAGATAAATACGACATTCACTGAACATTAACAATGTACCGTTTTAAACACGTCACATGGATTATCCCATTTACTTCTCACACAACCCTGTAAGATCAGTCCCTCCCATTTCATAGATGAGAGAACTAAGGCTCAGAGAGGTCAAATACCTTGCTACAGATCACACAGTAAGTGGGAGCCAGGACTCAAATCCAGGTGATCAGATTCCTGATCATGCATTTAACCTGTGTGTTTCATCCTTTCCTGTATAGTTCAATTGCCATGTTTCATTTTTTTCCCCTCTTCCAAGCAGGAGCGGTAGTCATAAGCTTGCATTTACTTTCTTGTGTCAAAATATCAGGTTCACTTTTTTACCGTCCATGCCTTGGTACCTAAGGCTTGTTAGTCTGTTCTGGTCAGTTTGACAAACATTAATTGAGTACCCACAATGTGCCACGCACTGTGCTGGACTCCAGTTGTCCAACTTTATGAAACTTTTTTTTTTTTTTTTAGCTGAGCCATCCTGCTACCTGTTGGCAGCTCAGCGGCTGCTCAGCTCGGGCTGGACTCGAACCGCTGTTGCTNCGGCTGCTCAGCTCGGGCTGGACTCGAACCGCTGTTGCTCAGAGCTCAAACTCTTGAGCAAGCTCTTAACCAACTGAGCCACTCGGCCGGCCCCATGAAACTTTTAATAGGGGATACTGACAAATAGAAATGCAAAATGTCAACCTCATATGGGATATTGTGTTGGGATAAAGGCATCTTCAGTATGCAATGAAATCACACAGCGGAGTCATGAACTTGAGGAAGGGGTGGGTCAGGGGCGACGTCTTGAGAGCAATGTCATGGCAGCTGAGGGTCAAAGAACTCTGAGAACACCAGGGTTCAAGAGGCCAACCACTGGAAGAGCCAGAGGGTGTAGGGAAGATCAGGAGAGTGGTGACAGGCATCAGGAAGAGTCGGGGAACAGAAGGGCTGAGTCTACCCGAGAGGGCTAACAGGTCGGTAGAAGGGCCAGTGCCAGAGGTGTCAGGGTTGATAGGCTGAGGGGCAGCTCCCATGGGGAGAATAAAGGTTTGTTTGTGCAGTAAATGGATGCGATGAATCAACTGAAAGGCAGGAAGCGGGCACTGCCTCAGCTGGCACGTAGGAAGGATTGACGTCTACCTCTCGTTGGCTGTAGGACCTTAGGCAGGCTGCTGTGCCTCTTTGATCCTGTTTCCATTCAGGAAGACGGAATCTCTCACGCGTACAGTTTAGTGAGTAGGGCATGAGATGCCTGGCCCAGGGCAATTACTCAGACAATGTGAGCTGTTATTATTGTTGTAGGCATTGGTAAATGTTTGTTGAATGAATGAAAGAGAGCAATGGTGTAAGCGACCCCAGCGATACCCACTGGAGGTGAGCAATGAGGGTGGAGTGTTTAAGCTTGAGACTGGCCCGTGATTGCACTCGTCTCTTGAGGCCTGGGAAATAAGGGTTACATTCACTTGAGCGAGGTTTCAGCTTTATCATAAACTCCAAAGGAAGCCATCTGGTCCCCCTGAGAAGCAGCCTGCCCGACAGGCAAGTGTGATGACAGATCCTGCAGTTGAATCAGCCATAATTTGGTGCTGAGGCTGCTGATTTTCCTCAAAGGGTTTGTCTGCACTCAGGCCCATCTTGCATACCTGCAGGTTACATCACTCCATGCAGGTGGAGACAGCTCTGCCGACGGAACACTCTCTCCCGGGCAGCTGCAGCAGCCCACTACCTGGCACAAAGGAGCCCATCTGGTGGCAATATGCAGCCGTTCAGGATGTGTGCCAGCCATGCTGGCTCCCAGTGATTGGCAGACACAGCTGCTGCCCTTGCTCCCAAATACCATGGGCGGGACAGTCTCTCAACCAGGTGGGTAGTTCCAGGTGACCTGGGGGATTCCCATGGGACCCAGGAAAAGAGAGGAAAGCTCTGTAAAATGATTGCAATCATGCTTTCCATTTCTGTAGTCATTTTTTAAAAAAAAGTATTTCAGCTGCTGGGGTACATGTGGGTTTTTCACCGGGGTTTCTGTGCCGACAGCTAAACAAGTGCCTTGATGTTGAGGTAGTGATGAGATACTCTGGAGGAAGGGACCTCAAAAGTGAACGCCTGGCTTATTTATTTTTTTGAATGAAATCATTTCTGTGGCAGTGGGTCCTAGACTTAGCTGTGTGCCAGATTCCTCTGTGGGGTAAGAGACACTCAGGGCTGCCTGTTATGAATTGGTAGGTGCATGGCCAGACCCGTATCGCCAACCAGCTCCTTGGGACTTCTTTCTCACAGTGAGGCCTTCAGGCTGCCTGCATCCAATCACCTGTGGAGCTTGTTTAAAAAGACAGGCCCCACTCCAGACTCACTAAATAGACAGCTTTGGGTGTGGATGATTTCGTTTTAACAGGTGGCCTTAACCACAGGTTCTTTAGCGATCCTTGAACACATTTGTGTTTGCGAATGGTTGCAGAAATGGTTCTTACACTCAGGAAGCCCCTGATCTACAGCAATTAAGCTTGAATTTCCATCTGGCAAACCCTAGACTTTTTTACCTGACTCAACTAGACTTCCCTCAGCAACCAAGCAAAGCATTGGCCAAACACAAAGAAGCAAAGAAAGTAGAAAAGTGATGTAACCTGAGGCCATGTTGAGCCTGAGGCCAAGAAATTGTGATGGAAAAATACCAGGGCGCCTCGCCTTGACGGTGACAAAGCTTTGGAGGGTGCAAGGGAGTGTGTGGAAACCTTCTGAAAACTGTTGATACTACATAGTTCTTTGGTGAAGGGGCGAGTTGTAGTTAGCAACCTCCTCTCGGAGGAGAGGCTGCTGGTGCTGCTGCTGCTTCTGAACTTGCATGGCTCTTTTACTCCTCCTGGCATTGGAAACTTGGACCCCAGAGGTCAGATGCCTGGCCCTGGCCTCAGCCTGCAGGGTCAGACCTTAAAGGAGCAGAGGGGCGCAGTCCACATGTCTGCAGTGTTTCGGGGCGGGCTCTGCTGCCAGCCCCATGGAGTCTTTGCCCTCCCATGTTCCCTCTCCCAGGGGTCAGCATGAGCAGTGTGAATCCCAGGGGAACCAGTGCAGAGCCAATTCTCTAGGAACCTGGCCGGCCAGACAATGGCTGCTCTGTTTCTGCGTTCTCGGGCACCCAGGCAGTTAACCCAGAAAATGGTCCTGTGCCTTTGGGGGCCGGCAAATTTAAAAGCTCTCCTTTGGCCCCACATCTCATAGGCTGAGAATATGCACTTTCCTCCCCAAAGCACAATTTTTCTATACTCTCTGACCATGAGGTCTTCAAGTGGGTGTCGTTTCTTTGGCTGCAGCTGATGATCCCTGGGAGAGTCTATAGGTTTTCCGAATTCCCCCAGAAACTCTTGGGACGAGGGGCACTGTATCCACCCAGTGATATGGACTGGAAACAGTCCAAGTGTCTTTCTCCACCCCCACGATAGCCAGAGATCAAACAACCATCTTACAAGGCCAGAATTGGGGCATTTAAAAAATCTGTTTTTAAGCTCATTTCATTATGCTCCATATCATTGCAAAAATTAAGACCACTTACCAAAATGCACACAGTGTATCTCAATCAGAGGGTTAGAAGCAAAGGGAAAATGAAGAAGAAACAGACAACACCGGGTAGAAGTTTTTGCATAAATTCCTTGGTTTTCTTATTAAAGACAGCACACAGATTTGGTTCTAAGCTTTTTAGCAAGAAAAGAAGTGATTGGTCTTGAAGGTAACTCAAATAGCCTCAATACCTTCACCCTTCATTAAAAAACAAAAACAAAACCAAACAAACAAAACACTAAATTTATTGAGCTTCTGCTATGTTCCAGGCATTGTCCCAGGCACTAAGTATGGACCCATATGAACAAAATGAAGTCTCCATCTTCATGGAGCTGACTTTCCAGTTGAGAGAGATAAACAATATACAAGTAAACAATGAAAGCTAGGATGATAATATATCAGGTGATGCTAAGGGCTACAAGAAAAATAAAACAGTGTACAAGGATCTATCTATTGTACGTAGACAGTTAGGGAGGTCCTCTGAGGGAGCCATGTTTGAGCAGCAACCTGAAGAGTGAGAAAGAGAGCTGGGTGGATGTGGGGGGATAAGTGTTTTAGGCACTGGGGGCAGCATGTGCAAAGGTCACGCAGCCCGAGGGGAGTTGGTGTGTCTGAGGAATATCCAAGCGGTCAGCAGGCTTGAGCACAGTGAGGAGGGAAGTGGGAGAGGGTGTGGGTGCCCTTGGGAATTGTGCAACATGACAGCCCTGGGGAGATGAGGTCAGGAAGAGAAGGGGACCTTATGGACCGTGTGATGACTTTGCCTCTTACTCTGATTGAGCAGCATATGAGAGTGTTGATCAAAGAGGCAGTAGGATTTCAAAAGATCACTCTGGCTACTGTGTGCAAAGTAGGCTGCGTGTGTATGTTTGTGTGTGTGTGTGTGTGTGTGTGTGTGTGTAGGGGGTATTTTGCTAGTTTGCCAGGGCTACCATCACACAATACCACAGATGCGTGGCTTAGACAACAGACATTTATTTTCTCACAGTTCTGGAGGCCAGAAGTCAAGATGTCGGCAGGTTTAGTTTGTTGTGAGGCCTTTCTCCTTGGTTTGCCGATGGCTGCCTTCTCCATGTGCCCTCACATGGTCTTTTCTCTGTGCATGTGCATCCCTGGTGTCCCTTTTTGTGTCAAATGTCCTCCTTACTATGTAGTCAGATTGGGTTAGGGCCAATCCAAATGGCCTCATGTTACCTTAACCACCTCTTTCAGGGCCCTATCTCCAAACATAGCCATATTCTCTGAGGTCCTGGGGCTTAGAGCATCAACATACACATTGAGAGGGAACAATTCAGCCCATAACGAGGCAAGATGGAGACCAGTTACGGGGCTGGCAAGAGATGAAGGTGGCTTGGCCCAGAGGGATAGATGTGAAAGTGTGAGAAGTGGTCAGATTCCTCAAATGTCTTCAAGGTAGACTAGGATTCACTGATGGATTGGATGGAGGGCGTGGAAAAAAAGAAGTCAAGGGTGGCTCCAAATTTTTTTGGCCTGAGCAACTGGAAGCATGAGGTTGGCATTTACTGAGATGGGGGAAACTATGGGAGGACCAAAGCTGGGGAGATGCTGAGATCCAGGAGTTCAGTTTGGGGCATGTGAAGTTTGAGGTAATAGCCATCGGCCTATTATACATCCAGGTGGAAATGTCAAGTGGCCAGTAGGATATACCAGTCTGGAGCTTAGGGGAGAGCTCGGGGTTTACCGACATAATTATCCTTTCTCAGTTCTATGGCTTCTTTTTCATAACAACTTTACTGAGATAATATTCACATATCATACAATTCACCCTTCTAAAGTGTACAATTTGATCGATTTTAGTATGTTCACAGAGTTGTGCACCCATCACCACTATCTAATTCCAGAGCCTTTTCAAAAAGAAATCCCTTCCCCATTAGCAGCCACTCCCCATTCCTTTCTCCCCTCAAGCCCTTTGCAACAACTGATCTTTCTCTCTCTATGGGTTTGCCTGTTCTGGATATTTCATAAAAGCAGAATCATACAATACGTGGCCTTTTTGCGTCTGGCTTTCTTCACTGATCATAATGCTTTCAGGGTCCATCCATGAGTCAATACTTCATTCCTTTTTATGACTGAATAATATTCCGTCGTATGGCTATACCATATTTTGTTTTATTTATTCATCAGTTGGTAGCTATTTGGGTTGTTTCTGCTTTTTGTCTGTTATGAATAATGCTGCTATGAACATTCACGTACAGGTTTTGAGTGAACATATGTTTTCAGTTATTTTGAGTGTATACTTAGGAGTGGAATGCTAGGTCATAGGGTAACTAACTCTACGTTTAATATTTTGAGGAACTTCAGAACTATTTTGTAAAGCAGCTGTACCATTTTCCAGTCCCACCAGCAAAGTATGAGGATTCCAAATCCTCCACATCCTTTCCTGTGCTTGTTATTATCTGTCTTTTTTATAATAGCCATTTGAGTGGGTGTGAGCCTCTCATTGCAGTTTTGATTTGCATTTCCTGGAAAACTAATGATATTGAGCATTTTTCATGTGCTTCTTGGCCACTTGTGTGTCATTTTTAGAAATATGTTTGTTTGAATTCTCTGCCTATTTTTAATTGAGTTGTTTGTCTTTTTATTGCTGAGTTCTAAGAGTTCTTTATGTATTCTGGATATAAGTCCCTATCTGATATATGATTCTCTATTCTGTGGGTTTTCTTCCTTTCTTGATGATGTTCTTTGAAGCACAAAAGTTTTCAATTTTAATGAACTGACATATAAATTTGAGAGCCATCGGCATATAGATGTTATTTTAAGCCACAGGAATCCATTAGATCCACGAGGAAGTTGGTTTAATAGGAATGGCAGTATCTAAGGACTAAATGCAAGGTTGCCCATCATTCATAGGTCCAAGACATGAGAAGATACCAGCAAAGGAGACTAAGAAGGACCCCACTCCCTTTCCAGGGTGGCAACAAAACATTCAAAATTCTCGTTGTTTTTTTGGCAATGCAGTTCTGGTCCTCTGTCTCAATTCTCTCCAAGGCCGTGTAGACTCCAGGGGCCTTGCCCATTGAAGCGAGGAGTCTTTTTTTCTCCCGGGCCCCTAATCAGATGACCTCAGAGCCTCTGCCCATGAAACTCTGTATATTCTCATCTCAGACCACTTTTCCTTTCACACAGAGTGGATGACTTACAGCTCCACCCATTGGAAAGATTTTCTGTCTCCATCTCATCCATCTAAGACCGCCCTTGAATGTGGCTATAATGCAGCCACCAACCATTTATGCCTTGTACCCAGCAACTAGGCCAACCTATCTATAAAGCAAGCTAAGGCTCCCTCCTCTTCCTTTAGCTGGTCTTGAGGACACCCAACAGGGAATAGGTGCAAGCTGGGCAGGGAAGCTTGTACAACTATGATAGGTGACCTAGGAGTCTGGACTACCCATCAATGCAGGCTGATCCCAAATACACCATTTCCAACTTACAACGTACAGCTGCTGGGCCCACCCAGCTCTATGACTTGGTGGATCTGACAGAGAACCCAGCTCATACCAGGCAGTTGCAGACACGTGATCACTTTGTGTCCTGTGGTCAAGTGATCTGTCTCTACCAGGGCCCAGTAACACACCGGGAGTTGTTTCTCTGAAGGTGGGGTGCTTATCTGCTGCACATTGCATGGCCATGATCTAGAATCCTGGGACTGCATCATGATTCTCCCACTGGGTCTTGCAGCAATTTGTCTTTTACTTTAGAGGGGATATTCTGGTTTGCCACTGACCATTGAACTTCTAAAAACTTCACAGGGGCTGTGGCTGGTCCCTGAATCTTCATAGCACTTGTGTCCCACCCTGTGGGGTGCACTTGTCTCATCAAGGCTTCCAGTGTTGGGCCGCCTCTTGCTTTTTCTGTTTGATCAGCCTGATACCATCAACATAACAGATCAATGTGATATTCTGTGGGATGTCCAGGTGGCCCAGATCTCTTTGGACTGTGTTATGATGGAAGGTGAGAAAGTTAAAAGTGCGTGGAAGTAAAATTGTAAATAAATGTCATCCAGTTTCATGATCATGTGAACTGTTTCTGATCCTCTTTTCTAATAAAAATAGAAAACACATTCACTGAATAAAGAGCCACATACCATGTACCTTAGGCCTTATTAAACTTTTATAGCAAAAATACTACATCAAGCATAGCAGCTGTGATCAGGGCTACTGCTTGGTTGAGCTACAGTCGCCTACAGTCATTCTCTAGATCCATCTGGTCTCTGTAGGGGTCTGATTGGCAAATTAAATGAAGATATAAGAAGGACCACCACTGTTGTATCACTTGGATTTTAATGGTGATGCTTCTCCATCTTTCCAGGATATAATATTTTTCATTTACAATCTTGGCCAGGAAGGAGAGGGCAGTTTTAGAAGTTTCCATTTGATCTTCGCTACTATGGTAGCTCTTATGCCAAAGGCCAAGGACCTTTCTCTTAAGATGGGTCATTTCTCTTAAGGACTTCTACCGCCTTCACTTAACAGGTTCTGGATCTGAAAATCGACTTCATCCAGGAACTGAGTGGGGCCATGACTTTGCATTGGGCCAATTGCCCTCAGTCTCCTGCTCGTCCACTCTTGCTGTTTCTTTCCTCCTCCTCCTCCTCCCCTTCCTCTTCCTCCTCCTCCCCTTCTCCTCCTCCTCCTCCACCTCTTCTTCTTCTTCTTCTTCTTCTTCTTCTTCTTCTTCTTCTTCTTCTTCTTCTTCTTCTTCTCCTTCTCCTTCTCCTTCTCCTTCTCCTTCTCCTTCTTATCTCTCTCTGTCTCTCTCTCTCCCCCACCCCATCCTTGTTATAGATGTCAAACATCACCATGTATGTTGCCTCTCTCTTTTGCTCCTAGGAATGTCATGCTCTATCAACAATCTCCACAACTCCCTGCAGGTCAGCCTCCCTTAGCTGCCCCTCAGAACATGCCAGTTGTTTTGGTAAAAGTCACCAGAGCTGGCTTCTGATGATTGACACCTGGCCTCTGTTACTTGAGAATGGGGGGTCCTCCTCATGGATAGTAGCAGGTCCAGCTCTGTGACTACCTTTCTGGCCTGCATAGGAGAGCCACCACTGAACTTCTTAGTGACACTAAGTTAATAAGGTCTTGATGGTCTTAGTTAATGGTGTGTCCTCTAGGCCTTCTCATGGGACGGGACCCTAAGGTCCCCTGGCCTCATATGATGTATCCACTCCAGCATTCTCGCTTCCTTTAACTTCTGTATTCCTCCCTCTGCTGTCTTTCAAAGCAAATCAGGCATTTCCATTTTGTTCAGCATGGGCCATCACTTTCTTCAGGCTTCTAAGAGCTATTGGATTTGTTGTCTATTCCTGTGGAACAAATTCCCCCAAAGCTGGTGGCTTAAAACAACATACATTAGCTCATAGTTTCTGTGGGTCAGCTCGGAAGTGACTTAGTGGAATGGTTCTGGATGAGGGACTCTTGTAAGGTGTCAGCCAGCCCTGCATTATCTGAAACCTTGACTGGGGCTGGAGGGTCTGCTTCCAAGAAGGATCACTCAGCTGGCAGTGGCTGGGATGCTTCTGTTCTGCTCCACATGGCCTCTCATCTTCCAGAACCTCTCTTCTCCATGTGGCTTCTCCAGCAAGACCTTCTAGACTTCTTTACATAGTTGCTGGGCTCTGTGAGAGGAAGAGAGAGACAGCATGCCAGAAAGAGAGAACGTGACAGAAAGAGAGGAAGAGCCTATGACTTAAGCCAGTCTAACCATGAAAGTGACATCCCATCTCTTCTGTCATATTCTACTTGATAGAAGTGAGTCCATAGGTCCAGCCCATACTCAGGGGGAAGGGATTACACAAAGGCGTGAACACCAGGAGGCAGGGGTTACTGAGCGCCATTTTGGAGGCTGCCTACCATAGCTACCTGAGCGGCAATTGTACCTGAACCCCTGGGGTCCTTGAGAGGGTGTTAAATCTCATGTCCCAAGAAAGTGCCTCCAAGTCAAAGCATTTGAGTCTTATGTTCTTACCTCTTGATCGAGAGCCCTCAAATCTAATCCCTGCGGTCCTTCTCTGGCTCCTGTTGATACATGCTGGCTAATTCTTACAGCTCTCATTGTACAATCTCTTTCCTCCCTGATCAGGCCCAGCATGTCCTGGAACTAAACCCTAGTTGTTGGAAGGTGAGGGCAGTTCCTGAGACACCTTGGGAGAGAGATCTCTGCAGCATCACCCAGCATGGAGAAGTGCTAACTCTTACTGGAAAGAGGTGGGCTGCCTCTGCAGAGTCACCTCATCAGGGCATGAACATGAACAAGCCCAGAGCGTCTATCCAGATGCCCCTATCTCACATTTTAGGGCCCAGGATTTCCAACCGGGGTTCTGACCTTAGAATAGCAGCTGGTCTAGGCTGAGCTTTTAAATGTCTCCAGACCTCTGAAACTCCTAACAATCAAGTCCTGCTTCTATTCCTCAGCAATATTAGCTTTTCTACTGCAGGAAATAAGGGCCTCTTTGTAAACTACCAAATAAGCCCTCTGGCTCTCATGCTTAGCCTTCACCTCTTTGTTAATGACCCTCAGTTTCTCCTCTGTGGCAGGGCTTCAAGACACAGTAGCTGACCCTGCTGTAGATACCACCCACCCGCAAACCACCCAGTGTGATTCCCACACCTGTTAGGCTGTTTCCTTCCACCAGGATGCTTTCCCAGGCCACCACCAGGGAAACTTCAGCAGTTAGGCTGCCACCTGTGCCAGGGACTTTCTGCGCCCCACAGTCTACTCAGGATGGTGCCCTCTTTGCTTTCCTGGTGGTAAGCGAGGCAGTCCCCAAGCCCCATATTTCTGCCTGCTCCCTCTAACCATTCCTGTCCTAGTTTGGGTTCTCTGAGAAGCAGGTGCCAAGTAGTGATAAAGTGCATGAGATTTGTGAAGGAGGGAGGGAGCAGGACTAGGCCGGGGGAGTCTTCAGCCTGTTCTGCAGGTCTGCTATCCATGTAAAGGAGACCGAAGGAAGGTTAGGAAAAGTCTCAGATGATATATATGTAGCATGGTTCTAAGAAAGTGTCAGCCGGGCCTGTGAAGAGTCCTTAACCAGAGTTAGAGGGATCGCGCACTGGGACCCCACTGTGCTCAGTCATGGCTGGGAGCAGCTCTGGAAAGCCAGCTTCTCCCCAGCTCCTTGTAGCTGTAGGAGAGCCAAGCAGCCTTTCATAGTGCCCAATCTGAAGTGCCCTGAGTCCTGAGAACAGTTCGCCGAGCCTGCTGAGAACATATAAATGCCCAGAACCACCAAGTGTCTGAATTTGAGGTCACTCTTCCCTAGGATGCCAGCCAGATGCCCCTCCCGGGCCGCCCCCTATTCCCTTCCCGGGCCCTGGGTGCAGGCCTGGTCTCAAGAATGACAAGTGGTAGAGCATGGAATTGTGGAGAGGCGAGCAGAGACAAGGTGGGGTGTATGTGGCATCCGTGGAGAGTCTCCTCTAGGATCAACTGGTCAGGCTTTAAAAACCTAGAACGCGGAAGGTCGCTTGACAGTCAGGGTTCCACAGGGTTAAGGCCCCAGTCAGAGACTTGTCTTGTGATGGGAAGGGGTCCCATCTGTGTTCCTGCTCTGCTTCCATGTACTGAACTTTCACCATTGCGGTCACTCCTTTGTTTAGAGCATAACCTTCTCCAGGCGACTCTTTGCAAACTATAGTCCTCATCCTGCCCTCACTTTCCCAAGAATGAAATGATTAAATCTCAAATGCTCCTCTATGCAGTCATTTTCCTGGGCCTTTCCTCAATCCCAGGAATGACGCTGGGCAGTAGGACGCACTGGAGGTGCATAGAGGGGGTGGGCGCAGTGAGGAGGAGTGGTTAGGGCAGACACAGGGAAACCCCATCCTGAAAAGAATGAAGTATTGTGTAACAGAGTGCTGTTCCTTGCCAGGAGGGTGCAAATGATTACATTTTTTTCTATGTGGTGGTATTTGGCCACTTTACCTGCCTCCAGGTATTCTGGGGAGATATCTTTGTGTCTGTGAGACAAGGAAACCACCCTTAATATCATGCAACGGGGGTAGGCTGGGGAAAGGATAGAATCAGGCAGCGTTTCTGTCCCGTTGGGTGCCTCTTGCAGGTGTCGGAGAGAGGGGAGGATGTCAGAGCCGGCTCACTCTACCAGAGCACTTTCATGTTGTAACCTGCTGAGGGTGGAAAGTATCCCAGTCCAAACCTCTGGAGGAAAGCGATACCACCTTCTCTCGCCCTGCAGCCTCGCAGGACAGAACGCCTCGTTCCTCCTGGAGAGCAGACCACTGTGATTGTTCTCATCCACGGACAGGCAGGCCGCCCTGGCTTGTTTCCAGCAGCAGGACAAAGAGCCGATGCAGAAAGCCCTATCCTGGGGATTGGCTTTTGATCAGGAGTTCTTCATGCACCTCATAGGTGGAGGGGGTAAGGGCAGGAAGGCAGGTCTCAAGGGGACTGACCTCAAAGTGGCACTGCCTCTGGGTGGTAAGGAGCATGCCCGCCCCGAGCTCTACAGCACAGAGGACCTGGGGCTGGTCGCCAAGTGTCTGGGCCTCTGCTTCTAAATTTGTAGATAGATGGATGGTTGGATGGATGGATGGATGGATGGATGGATGGATAGATGGATTAGATAGATAGATAGAAATGATATGATATGATAGATAAATAATGATAGGTAGATGATAGATAATGATAGAGTTAATGATAGATAATGATGATAGGTGATACATAGATAGACAGACTGATACATCAATGATAGATAATAATGGCATCTCCCTCATAGCCTTGTTTTGAAGTTTAAAGGGGGAATTAGGTGTAAAAAGTACCCAGGCCAGGCCTGGCATTCTAAGTTCTGAATAAACGAAAGCTACTGTAAGTGTGGGTGTTTCTGTAGTATTAATAGATCTTAGAGCAGCAAGTATATTCTGCTTTCCAAACTCAGATGTGTCTGAAATGTCCCATCACTTCATTACTTGAAAAAAATCAAATGAAATTCGAATCTAAGCCCTCATTCTATCAGGCTTTCAGGAAACTCAGGCTCAGTTATCATTCCAGCTCCTCCAACCCAGGTTTCACAGGGAGCCCAGACACTGGGGAGATCCCTACAGTTGACACAGGGGACTGATGCATGGTCCCTGTCCAGGCCTGGGTGAGTACCTGAAGCCTGTGGACTCTGCACTTCTGTGCTTTTCCAGGGCGCAGGACTCCCAGGCCAGGCTCCCATACCTGCCTCCCTGAGCCCACCATGAAGCTCTGTCCCCGTGTCTGCAAAGGGGCCTGCAAGGGAGCATTTCCAGGGCCCCATCACTCACCAACCTGCAGATTTCTCTCTGCTGTAGGAGGTCCTGCTCCTCCTCTCCCAAAGGCAGGCCCCTCCCTCTCCTGACCTCTGAGCCCCCTACAGTCTGCTCTTCTACTTGGTAAGAGCTTCATAAAAGAGAAGGACAGGCTGGTTCAGGCAACTTCTGCTGTTAGCGTCACACCACAGACTCCCCTATGGCAGGAAGGTGGGGGTGGAGGAGGTTGTAAGGGAGTCACAGGCACATTTATTTACTTACTTATTCAAGAAATCTCCTTTCTGTGTCAGGTGCCACTCTAGTCCCTAAGAGTCATTAGTTAACAAGTTCCCTCTCTCTAGAGGCTCACATTCTAGTGGGGGTAGTCAGATGGTAAGTGCAGAAACAAACATAGAAGCGATTTTGCTTAGTGTTAAAGTGCTAGGAAGAGAACAAACGAAAGTACAGGAATAGAGAATGGCAGTGGGAGAGTTCACATTTGGTTGTTTGGTTGAGGAAGGCCAGGAGGTCATGTCTGAATTGACACTCCAGCCATGAAAGATGTGGACAGAAGTGGTCCAGGCAGATGGAATAGTCTTGCTGTGGGAACAAACTTGGCCTGTTTTTTTTGTTTTGTTTTTAGCTTCAGGTGTACAAAACAATGTAATAGTTATACATTTCACCCCTCACAAAGTGATAACTCCTCTTCCCCCAATCCATTGCCCCTCTGACATAGTGTATATCTAATATAATTCCATTGACTCTATTCCCTATACTGTACTCCATATCCTATGATTATATATATATATTAAATTATAGTTGACATACAATATTATTCAGCTTCAGGTGTACAGTGCAGTGATCAGGCATTACACCGTCTATGAAGTGGTCTCCCTGAAAAGACATGTGCGCATCTGACACCCTACAAAATATTTACAACATTATTGATTATATTCCCCAAACTGTCTTCCATAAATTGGTAACTACAATACTGCCACAGGGATATGAAAGACAGTTTGGCCTGTTCTTATCACGAGCGAGATGGTGTTGCAAAAAGAGGCTGGAGAAGTAGTTGGAAGCCAGGGAAGTAGTGGAAGGTCCGATCATGACCTTTCAGGCCATGGCAGGGTCCCATAGAAAGGATGTGAAGCACAGCAGTAACAATCTGATTGATGTTTTTAAATTGAACTTTGGCTGCTGGGCAGAGACTGGTTTATGCTTGTCAAAGGTAGAAGCAAGAGACCAGGGAGAGGCTGTCACGATGGCGGCGGGGAGACGGTGGCTGCTATGCTGCAGGGGGAGCTGTGCCTTTCCCATCCCAGCAGACTGTCAGTGTCAGGGTTCTGAGTTGGCCAGCAAAAGCAGCATGGCTGCCTTCCACCTTCGAGTGGACATTTTAATTATATTCTTTTTTATGTCCCTTTTTATTTAAGATTAAACATATTCAGTTTCCCACTAAATTATTTTAAATGTTGTGCTCTGTCACAGTCAAATGAATTGGTGTTTATCAGCAGAAGCAAGTCTTCTTCAAACGGGTTCTTTATCTTGTCCCATCTTCCGTTCTGGGTTGGTGTTTCAGAACCTTACTCATTCTTGCCCGTCCTCTCTCTTATTTTTTTGCAAGGCTTGGAATTTGTCAAATCCTTTCCCCAATTTTATGTCATTTTCTCTTCATACTGTTAAAGATAAACTGGGGCATATTAAAAATTTTAAGAGTTTACTTGAGCAAAAATCAATTTAAATCAAGTAGCACCAAACTGGAAGCAAAGAAAGGAAGTTATTTGATTGGCTGTAGCTTAAAGCCTAGTTGGTTATTTGTGATTGGTTGTCCTTAGGTTTCAATTTGGTAACCTGGAGGCATTTACAGTCTTAGATTTTGGTTTGCTTATGTAGGCCCCTGCCACAGCATTAGAGCCATCTCAGTCTAATGGCCTCCTTGTTTAATGAATTTAACAGTACCCTGTGCTGCTCTGCAACGAGGAAGGACAACAAAGGCTAAATAAAGATTGCTACACTAAAAATCATGCATTTCTTAAACACTATGTATCAGGCACCTAGCTAAAAATTTACCTCATTTTATTTTCATGACAATTCTATGAAGTAGATACTCCTATTATAAAAAAAAGCGAAGCTCTAGGAGACGAAACACATTGCCCCAGGTCTCATGCTAGAGTGAGTGGCAGAATTGGTTTTTTAAGGTTGGATAACCCAGTTTCAAACCAGAAGGATGTGGAGCTACGTGAGCACAGACTACACTTCTATTCTTTGCGCTTCAGTGACGTAAGCAACCTGCAAATTCAAGTTCTAATGCAAATAAGCACCTATTTATTTTCTGAGTCAACCATTCAGGCATCTTCTGCAGCGAGCCTGCAGCTCTGAGAGTAAGACTAGGCCTTGATTGAACGTGATGTTCCTGTCAGTCCAGATTTGTGTTTGCAGATGTGTGATGGTCCCTGGAGGTCACAGGACAGTTAGATGTCGCCCAGCAATGGCTCCTGCCCGCTGTACCTCCACTCCAAGAATACAGAGCTGGTGCAGCTGCTAAGCACGTCCTAGTCTGATGACTCTCTTCGTTTTCATACCTGGCTATTAATGACATTTCTCTCTGTCTCTCTCTCTGTCTCTCCCTCCCTCCCACCCTCCCTCTCTCAATAGAATTAGGATGTACTGGAAAATGTGGCTTCCGTATAGGAGGCTGAAAATCCAAAAATTACCATCTGGATATTTTATGTCTCCTTACACAATACGACAGCCTCTCAAGACGGCACATTTTGGGGGCAGCCTGGCAGCGTCGTCTGCAGCTTGCTTCCTCCGCGTCCTTCCTGCTCCCAGCTGCTGAATCCTGCTCTGTAGCCTGAGTGGAGTCGGAGATGGGTCAGTGGATGAAGACTCTAAGGCCGTGCCTGCCTTGTTCTCTGCCTGTGACTGCTAATAGACCAGGACCTTTCTCCCTGTCTTTGCTCATGCTGCCGTGAAGGTTTCTTTTTCATTTTTTGAGAACTGAATGAAAAACCTCTTCTAATACAGTCTGATCCTCGTTTTCTGCATAGTCAGCCCTTTGATTGTTTCATGTATTTTATGAGGGCCGGCACTGCTTCCCCGAGAAAGGCAGGTGAGGAGATGGTAAGCATAAACTCTCACTAAAGTCTATTACTACTACTATTAGTACTACCACGACTACTGTTGCTGCTGCTACTACTGGTAAAATCCTTGCTGCAGGGCTCATACCTTACAAGTCTCTTACATTTTTGAGGAGTGCTGGGTACACAATAGACATTTATTAAATACTCAGTGGTCTAACTTTATGTTTCCAGTTTACCACATGTAAAAAATCCATCAGGGTTTCCCAACTTTAGTCATTTCCCTGTTACCTTTGTATATTGGTGTACCATCTGTTTGATTATTTTTTTCAGCACTCTTCTTTAAATCCATTGATCACCTTTGTTGTACTTGATTTCTTTTATGATCTATTTATTATACCATTTTCACAAATGGAAAACCAGCACCTTATGCATTAAGTATGAGTAGAAAGGAACTATAAATTTCATTTATAACTATTTTTTAAAGTTTTCCCATGTGCCATCTAAAGACTTCTCCTGTGTCACCTGTGAAATAGGACATTGATGTCGGAGCTTTACCTGAAAGGGGCTGTCGCAGAGGCTGTCAGTGCCCTCTAGACCTTACTGTTCCGTTGTGCTCTCAACCCTTCTAACTGCCGAGATCTGCACCTCTGAACCAGAGGGCTTTTTCCAGACCATAGAAGGCCCCTCTGCCCTGCTCTCCAGGCTGCCAGGGAATTCACATCCCTGAGAACAGTAGCCTCGACCAATGCCTGATGGGAATCGGTGGAGAAGTACCCCAGCTCTCTCACCCCTCTGGTGGGATACTTCTGAGGCGAGCCTTTTATATGATTTCCCCGTAGGGTGAAGTTCCAGTCGCTTGCTATAGTTGCTGGTTTACTAACACAACCCTGTTGGTTGCCCTCCTTTTCTCTATCACTTCCCCAACACATTACCAGTGTGTCTGCACCTCTCACAGGAACTATTTGCTCTCAAATACTTGTTTCCGGGGTTGCTTCTGGGGAGCCCAACCCGAGTCAGGGGCTGCTTGCATGTCAGGGGACGATGGTCATTTTGAGACTCACCAGTTGAGGTTTGCATGATGTATGCTGTACTCGTCTGTGCAGATTTATCAAATGATGGGTGGGAACAAGTACAGCCACACTTGACAAATATTTTATCCAGGTCACATTTTCCTACCAGAGTAAGAATTTGAAAACATTTTCCAGAAAAAAAAAGTTGAATTAAGTTTAAACAGTTTACAATAGTAGTGGCTCTTCCCAACATACATAAGTAAACATGAGACAAAGGTTTTATTTGGATATGTCCTTCAGGGGAGGAAAGTCAATATGCTTAAAGCCTGGGAGCTTTTAAGCAGAGAAATTGGTTATAATGCAAAGAGAGAATAGTTGTAAATGTTCACCAAGTGGTACTATCATCACAATAGTGACCCTGGTTAGTAATTCCAAAATCCTCACAATTGTATCACACATGCTTTCATTTAGTTGAACCTTCTCCATAAAAGCTATTTCATTGTCTCCAGCACTCAGTCCAGGGAATGAAAACATAACAAAAACTGCTTGGATTAAAAGGGCAAGTTTGCTCTGCTTTGTTGATTGAGATGCTTGACTTATTTTCTACTTTTTCTCTTTAGAAATTCCAACATTCGTGTAGTTCCTTTGAAAGACTCCTTGCTTACTTGACATTCAGACTGTTTTTTCAGCCATTGGTGGGGCTGCTTACCGATGGAATTCATTGGTCACCACAAAAATCTAGTCCATATATCTAGATGCTGAGACTGTAGCAGTGAGCAAAGAAAAACAATTCCTAGTCTTCATGGAGCTTATAGACTAGTGAGACGTTTAAGCCATTAATCAAACAAACGAATCCTTATAAAGTACAAGTGCTATGAAGGAAGAAGATGATATGTACTGAGAGAGAAATCAAGGAAGTACTTATTTATTTGTGTGAGGATTATCAATTGGAGGTTACGTTCAGTTAGGAGTAACAGAGACCTGATGAACAGTAGCTTAAACAATTTAGGGTGTGTTTCTTCCCCTAGGGAGATGAGAAGTCTAGAAATGAGTGACATGGGTTGGTATTGTAGCTCTTCAGTATCATCAGGTTCCTTCTAACTTTCTGATCTGCCACCATTCGAGTATGGTCCTTGACTTCATGCCTGGTAGAAGTCTGCTAGAGTACCTTTGTAATGACACAGGCCCCGACGCAAGCAAGGAAGGAGGGTTAAATACAAACAGGGCTAGCTTGCTTGCTTGCCAGTTGAATTGGCTTCCCTTTTAGGGGAATTTTCCAGAAATACAACCTAACAGCTTCTGTTCACACCTTATTGGCTTGAACTGTGTCTCATGGCCACCCAGTTGCAAGGGAGGCTGGGAAATGTAGGATTTTACTGGGAACTTCACCACCAACCAAATCAGAATACTATTAAGAAGAAAGAATGAATCCTGGATAGGCAGCTAGCAATCTCTGCCACAGAATAATGCTATTCATTCCAGTAGAATGAGACTGAGTTCAGTAAAGCAGAGCAGAAACTTTATTCTTTGATCAAGGAATAGAGAAGGGTAAGCTCATGCTTTAAGGCACCTTCTTCCCGACTGGGAAGAAGCCTTCTGTATTTATAGGCTGTGGTGTGGAGTGATTAAATTCTTTTAGGCATGTGTAGTTATTCTGTTGCATGTGGCCCCTTTGCACAAGGTCCTTTTTGCACACGATGCCCCATCACCATCTTGTTTTTTGCACTCGGCACCTTGGTCTTTGTGGTTGGGAATCCTTTTCAGTTCCTGTAAGCAAGCATAACTGATGACATAGTTTAGGTATTGAGAAATGTTAACCGTTAGGGTCTTTTGGGTGATAGCCCAGTGACACTCCTTTGAGGAAATAACATCTAAGCTAAGACCTAAAAATGAAGAAGAGTTACCTATGCTAAGAGCAGTGGAGAAGCATTTCAAGAAGAGAGGCCAGCAATATAGGAAAGAAGGAAAGAAGGGGAGGTGAAAAAGAACTTAATTTTCTAAGTTGAGTGTCCCATAACGAGCAAAGTGACAGTATTCCAGCCCTCTCCTGGTTTCCCATTGAAAGTCACAAGGACAGCAGTCAAATCATAAAAGAATGCTGAGCAGGAATATTAAATGACTGTTCTCAGAAAGAGAATATTCTATATCACCATTCCTCCATGACTCATCCCTTCCCAAATATCTTGAATTTTGAGCACTTCTGTACTTTTTCCACTGAAAGTATGAAGAGGGTGGTTCTTCTTCCTGCCAAACTCCTGGTCAGCTTTGTTCTGGACTTTGGAAAAAAGAAATCCTGTTTCCTGTCCTTTGTTTCCTGGCTGCAGCGTCTGGTTCCTCCCCCTTCTTGGTCTCATGCTGTCTATTTCCGCCTCAGGCTCCCTGACAAGCCCGTAGATCACTTTTGTCTTCCACCGTTACTAGTTAGTCATAGAGACTTATCAGAGTGGAAAGTAACTTCTCTCCCTCTGTGGGATTGTTTTTTTTTCCTTCTTGGATCACTCTCGTTTTTTCTTAGATTAATTTCCCAGACAGACTCTTCTCTGCAAAGGCAGGAAGAAACTAAGCAGGTGTTGAGGGCCTGGTGCTCCTGGGGAATATACTGGAGCAGCGTTGGTTTGAGACCAGAAATGATGTAATCAGGTCACTGGCAACAAAACGAAGGCAAGGAAAACTTCAGGGTTTTTTATCTTGGGTGTGGGGATTGAGATATAACAAGATGGCCAGGAGCAGGGGTAAGGGTGCTTTGTCTACGAGAAGAGCTTCTGGGTTTGCATAAGTCTCCCCACTTCTAGGCTGGATGACCTTCAGCTAATTATTTGACATCGCTAAGCCTTTTTTTTTTTTTTTCCATTTGTAGGAAAAGAGGTAATAGTTCCCACTAAATTGAGTTGTTGTGAGGATTAATTAAAACAATAGCCATAAAGTACTGGTCATAGTGCCACATAGAAAGCACTCAGCAAATGATCATTACTACTAGTGAGAGTTAGATCATGTGTGTTTTGTAATTAAAATAATGAATGATATTCTCCATTCCAGCTTTGAAAAAAATATGGAAGACCACTGACTCCTTCACGGAGAGGCTGGCTTAGGAACAGATAACATGTACAAGATTGGTGTCGACCCTGAGCCATTCCTCTATGGAGACTTAAGGGACAGATCAAAAGGTCCTTTGAGTGAGGGCTACCTGGGATGGATGATAGATCCCAAAATGTTCTCAGTTGGAGAACAGTCGCAGCTATTCAACCCACCTGGGAAGTGCCTAAGGATGAGGGAGAAACAGCCTGCTCTGGATTTTCTCCAGGGTGTCAGTCGATTGGTCTATCAACAGATGAGCAAACTTCCAGCTTAGAATAAATACAGATGTATGATTCATGTTTCTCCCTCTCATGATCTCTTAGACTCTTTCCAGCAGTCTGGTAGAACTATTCTGACTTTGACTGTAATTCAGAGCTTGTTTCCCTATCCCACTAAACCACTAACTTCAAGAAATCAGTTGTTGGCCAACGTGAGAGGATTCGGGCATGGCTCAATGAGTGTATCTATTATAGATGTCAACTGATATAGCCTTTATGTCTTTTCTGTATCCGTCAGGATAGGCTAGGTTATGCTGTAGAAGCCAATAGCCCTAAAATCTCAGTGGCTTAAAACAACGAAAGGTTATTTTGTTCTCACTGCACATCTAGATCAATGTCAATTGCCCCTGGCAGGGAGAAGGGCAACTCATAAAATCATATTCTGATTCTTCTAAACTACTGCCCATCTTCCAGTAGCTCAAGTAAGTCCTGTAGCCACATCTAACTTGAGCAAAGCGTTCTCTTGTCACTGTGTTGGGATTTTTCCCATTCGATGGGCCACCCTGTAGTCAGTATGATCTAACGGGTGTCTTGAACCTTTGAAATCATCTGGCTTGAAACTGTAGAGGACTGACCAATGATCTAATCAAAACGAGGCAGGATGGGGATTTTGAAATGCCTACTAAGTGTCGCTTTGGAGAATGCAGTCATGTTTTGTCCGCTCTTTATGTTCAAAATCAAACCTGTTCCATGACTTACATTTGAGCATTAACATAGAAAGACAAAGTTTGGGCCATAAGATAGTCAAGGTATGTACAACAGCAGGGGTGGTTTTTCTTGCCAAATGGTCACAATAGTCTTTGTAAGAATAATAGATTTTGTTTACTGAACCTTTTCCAAAGGAGAGCTCAGGACAGAAGTGTCATGATAAGTAAGTCTATATAGCTTCAGTATCTCATTTCCAGTTCGTTCTGCTTCTAATTTAGAAGTTGAGAAAGTAATCTGTGTGGTTGAAGGATGACTTCAGGTCACACTTGCCACTTAAAACACCAAGAACACACCAAAAATCAAGTTTGCCTGAATCTAAAGGCCAAACTCTGAACGAATAGCAGTAAATGAATGAGGCTCCACTGAAGGAACCCTATAGACTTGTTGGGAAATTTTGATTGGTTATATATATCTTTATTTGTTTGTTTTCCACATTTGAAGAGGAAGCACAAAAAGGATTCACCTAAGTGTGTGTGTGTGTGTGTGTGTGTGTGTGTGTGTGTGTGTGTGTGTANTATATATATATATATATATATATGTATATATATGTATATGTATGTATGTATAGCAGGTCTTATATCAACCAAAGATTAGCTCTAGTTCTGGAAGTAATAAAATAACATTACGTTCCCAGTGCTCAATGGAGAGCATGCTAGCTGGATTAGAGCATTTTGTGAGCTAACTGGGCCTGGGAAAAGTCTGATTGGCACTTCAGCCTTTTAGCTTATACTTCCCCTATCAGATTTTTAGAAACTTCTGCTTCTCATAAACTCAAGCCAAAGATTGACTGTGCCTAAAAGATGTAATAGCTCTTCAGGGAGGAAAAGGGCTGCCCAGGATCCCAAGTTCAGCACCATCTGGTGCTGTTTATAGACTTGGCGACATGTCAAGGTTGACTGAATTTTCTAGGGGTAACCTGAAAATTTTATTTCCTAGGAGGGGACTTTTTGATACTAACCGTTCTTTCTCTGTACCCTGTGATGGTCCCTAAGTCTGAGGACCCTGCAAGATAGCCATTGGTTCCACCAGCATTCTTTGAGCACCTCCTCTATGCCAGACACGTGTGGTGATACTGTGCTGGACAAAACATAGTTCCTGCCCTCAAGGAGCTCATAGTCTAGTCAGGGAAACAATACATGACATGGGCAGTGTGTTCATTTGCCATTTCATTTGAGGTGCAAATGCTACATTTAATACTCTTTACAGTGATGCTTTGGATGAAGCAGTCACTTTCCACTTAAAACAATAGGGCATAGTGGAAGGAAGGCTTGGGGAGAGTTGGTGCACACAGATAATCAGTGATGAAGTGATTCCGTTCCTCATTAGCCCTATTAACCACACTGAGCTCGGTTTCCCCTTCTGGAAAATGAGGATAATAATACTGACTTTGAAGGGCCCCTGTAAGGATGAAATGAGGCAATGTATGTAAAGCATTCAGCATCATGCCTGGGTCAAGGAAGCGCTCATTAACTATTAGCTACAATTATAATGACGATATCAAAAAAGACAAGAAATAGTAATAACTGTAACAAGAAGATGGGGATAGAAATAAAATAGAGGCTGATGAGAGGAAAGGGTTCAATCACTAAAGCTATTTCCTCTGCAGTAGTCACTCCTTAAAATACATATTTGGATGCAATTTCCAGCTGTCTTTTAAATACTTAAAGAATAGGCCTTTTCTTAAGTTTGTGTATAGGGTGGGATGCAGCTAAAGGGGAGATGGTTTAAACTCTACTCAACCTCTTTTCCCTTTTCCTTTTTCTCTTGTCTTTTTCTTTCCTGGGGTCCAGAACCACGAGTCTCATTTAGAGAAAGAGTATTTACCCAGAGCCTGTTTCTATTTAAGATATTTCACCAGGACAGTGAATAACCTCTTATCCTATTGAGGAATTTTCACTATCTATTACTACTAGAATCAAGATGTCATTATTAAAGTAAACTCTTGACTTCACTTAGAATGGTCACTTTAGTTATAAGACATCATTCATAATGGCTTTAAAGGGTGGAAGCCACAGTACAGTTATCATAGAGAACACTATCAAAGATCTTGATTCTAAGACTCAGGATTCTTTGGTGGCGAACAACAGAACCAACTCTGGCTCGCTTAAGCAAAGGAAAGAATGTGTTAGAAGGCTATAGGTTTGTTCACAGGTCCCAAGGAAAAGCTGAAAACCAGGTTTCAGAAAATATAGAAACCAGAATAGCTCAAGGAGCAGGAACTAACAGACAAACTTTTTGGGTCACCCATACCAAGTGAATCAACTTGATTGATTTTCAGTCTCTGCTTCACTTGTCTCAAGATTTAATTTCCTGAGAGAGAAAATCTGGTTGCCCAAACTTGGGACTTGGTCCATTGGTCAGCCAGGGGGCATCAGAGCACCTGGAATGACATTTCTATCAAGCCTACCTGCGATAGGAGAGGAGTAGTTAGTTCCCACAGGAAACTGGGGTGCTGCCCCCAGAGGGGGACTAGATAATGGGAAGGCAGCATGAATTTTATACGACAGAGAGCCTCTAGGGTCGAGATGTAATGGAAGAATCATCACCACATTACTTAATGGGGGAAACTGAGGCACTGAATAAAAGTAGTTTGCCTGAGGGGGTCATATTTAACGCCAGAAATGACACTTTCTGACTTGTACCAGCCAAATGAGATTTTTTTTTTCTCTATTTTGTCCAGCTTGCAAAAGAAATGGTTCAGAGACCTGGCAATGCATCAGAATTACCTGTGGAACTTGTTAAAAATAGAGGAGCTAGGTTTGGCATGGGGCAGGTCCATTTGTATATTTAATAAGCTTCTCATCTGATTCTGTTTACAACCAAGTTGGAGGCCCACTACACCAAGTTTCCATAGGATCCAATATAGAATAAAGAACATTGTAGAACTAAAAATGGGATAAAGCGATTCTAGGGAAACAATTTGGGTTTGGTGATAAAAATGTTTGAGGTCCAGTGAGTGTTAGCTGTCTTCATGATTTGGGATTTAAGGAATGTGAGGACAGGGAGGAGGACTCCCTGTTAGGACAGGCTTGGGCTAAGTGGATTGTTGGGAGGGTTAGGGTGTTGTCCTAGGAAGCACTGCAGTCAATAGGGCTGGCATCTCTCTAGGGCTGCTCTGACCATGTATGGTGCTGAAGGAGAAGGATCGGATTATAGGGGTAGATTACCCAAGTGTTAAGATCTGGAACCCAGAAAAGGGTTGGGAAACAGGCCTGAGCTGGCACAGACAGGAAAAGGATCTCTTACCTTTATCTTTTTATCTCATCACAACTGGTGACAGGCCACCCTAAGTCTCTGAACCAACTTGGCACACGGGGAAGAAGGAAGAAAGCGATTCTGTTGGGGAGCTGCGTTCCTCTACTTTTCACCTGGCTATTCCTATCCCTCCTTCAGGACCTTGCTTAAATATCACCTCTTCAGAGAGGCCTTCCTGGCCCTCCCAATGGAAACTAGGTCCCTTGCTGTTTTCTTGTGGATATTTGCTCTTTCCCAGGGTCAGTTTCATGGGCATGCAACCTGTGCAATCACACAGGGCCCTGTACTTGGAAGGAGCCCATGCTTGGTGTAATGCTCTGCTGTTGCCATCTTGAAATTAATTAACAGTGTTGAACAAGGAACTCTCCATTTTCGTTTTGTACTGAGTTCTGCAGATTATATGGCTGGTCTTGTACTTTCACTTCCTTAAACTTAGAGCCATTTAATTGTAGGAGCCCTAACATCTAGCCCCATGCCTGCCACTATAGTAAAAGCTTGGTAAATATTAAGTATAACCATTTGAAGTTATTTTTATCGGACAGTGTTTGACTTATTTTAAAAAGCATATTATATGGGCGTCAACCTAAAATATTCTAGCTGAATGGATGAAAAAAAGAATGATGGAAAGAAAGAGACCTTGAACAGAGTGTGTTGCTGACCCAATATCCACTTACTTCTTCCCTACTTCCTTCCTGCGTACCTTCCTTCCACCAGTTTGGATCAGGTGTCCATCCCTTTCCACTGGCTCACAGGAAAATTCATTCCTAATTCCAGAGTAGATTATGATCAGCCTACATATTCTTTCTCCTAAGAACAGCAGTCTTTCTTTATCCTCTGGACGTTGTCAGGTTTGAATGAGACTCCTGGAACTACTGCAGTCATCTTGCCACCAGCCTGATGATGAAACCAACCCAAAGCAAAGAGCGGAGCCAAAGGAATTGCAGAAAGGCAGTACCAGGACATTTTGTGGATGAATCCTGATCTCCCTCTGAACTTCTTCTTATGTGAGATATACAATTTCTGTGTTGTTTGTTCTGGTTGTCTACTGCTACGAAACAATTACGCCATAAAGGAGTGGCTTAAAACAGTGCCCATTTTATTTACTTCACAGTTTTGTTGGTCAGGAAGCTAAGCAAGGTTCAGTGAGATGATTGTTCTGTTACATCAGCTGAGGTCACTCAATGGTATTCAGCTGGCTAAAGGGCTGGTCTGAAGAGTCCAAGATGGCTTCCCTCACATATTTGGCATCTTGGTGGTGATGGCTGGAAGTCTAGGCTCAGCTTGGGCCTTCCATGAGAGCCCAGCCGTGTGGCCTCTCCAGCACGGCTGTCTCTGAGGCTGTCTCAGAGTCAGACCTCTTACACAGGGAGTGCAGGGCTCCCAGAGAGAGTGCTCCAAGAGGCAGGAAGTGGGAGCTGGCATTTTCTTTAGGAGCAAGTCTGTACTGGCACAGAAGCACTACTGCCATATTCTGTAGGTCAAAGCGGGCGCAAAGTCCACCCCTATTCAAGAGGAGATGACATAGATTTTGCCTCTTCATGGGAAAAGTATCAAAGAGCTTATGGCTATCTTCAATCCTCCACATTACCTAAGTCAACTGGGAACAGGTTTTCTGTTATGTGTAGGCAAAAGGATCCAAAATAATTAAAGAACTTCAAGGCTATCTCAAACCTGGGAAGATACTGCTTCCTGTTCTTCTAACACAGGCCTCTGTAAGCTTTTTATGCAAAGGGCCAGATAGTAATTATTTTAGGTTTTACAGGCCACACAGCCTCTGTTGCAACTATTCCACTCTGCCAATGAGGCAACCAGCCATGGGAAACATATGAATGAATGAGCATGTCTGTATTCCAATAAAAATTTTATTTATAGTCACTGAAATTTGAATTTCATGTATCACGAAATATTCTTCTTCTTTTTTTTCCCCCCAACTATTTAAATATGTAAAGCCATTCTTAGCTTTTGGGCTATAGAAAAAAAGGAGGCCGACTGGGTTTGGTCCCTGGGCCATATTTTACGGACAACCCCCCCCCCCATCACCAAGGTTGCTTCAAGCTTAGTGCCTTTATGCGTGCTGCTGACCTTTTGTCTGGAATACTGCTCTCCAGGATCTTCACATGGCTTTGACCTTCTCTTCAATTGGGTTTTAACTCAGATATTACCTCCTTAGAACAGCCTTCTCTGATCACTGTCCCTGAAATAGTACCCCCTACTCAGAAACATATTGTCCCTTTGTATTTTCCTTATAGCACCTCTCACTGTCTGAAATTTTGTTCATTTATTTGTTTACATGTCTATTTGCTGCCTAATTTTTACCCTCACCATAGTAGAATCTGCATGAGTTAGGGAGCTTGCCTGTCTCATTCTCCTCTGTACTCCCTTACCTAGCATAGTGCCTGGCAGATAATAGATGCTCAATTAAATATTTGTTGAATTTGAGTTGAATGGTTACAACTCAATTCTCTGGGACTTGACAAGGATATAGAAGGTGACTCAATTTATAGTTATTGAATGGCAGAAAGATAACAAAAGCAGAGGAAGGAGATCAAGTCATCAGAAAAACACCCCTCTGTTTCAGCCAAAAGCTGAAGGGAAAAGCCTTCTCCTCTTGTACAATTCTGACGATAGCTATTTTTCTCTCTTGGCAGATGTGAATGACTTACCTTGCCTGTTTGGAGGCAGGAAAAGGGGAAACAATTTTATTTGAGGAGGGAGAGCACCATCACAGTGGTTGTGAAATAGTGTTTGGAAGCTGGATTCCTCTAGAGCACTAGGTATGCTTTCACAGAAATTCCCAAGATCTCTGAGGCGAAGTGACAAAGGTCCTGGGTGACACAATCACAATAGAGATGACGGAGTTGGATGTGACATCAGGCTGAACTTGTCATCAGGAGGGAAGGAGGCAAAAGCAGCAGCAGGTATAGCAGTCGGGACAAGGCAGCTTGAGCTCGAACAGAATGTACCGGGGGTGTTGGGTGGTGGCCAGGGCTCAACAATTGGGCATTGGGCTTTCCAAGCCTAGGGACAGATGTGGCTTCCATCCAGTCCTGCATCTAGTTATTAAAACAAACAGATCGACAGGGCAGAAAGAGCCCACTGTAGGTGAATATAATAAACAGGAAGTGTTCATGGGAAGCAGTGAGGGTCACAGCTTGGTGAGCCTTGGAAGTTAGAAGTTTGTGAGCTCAGTGAGTTCAGGTGAGGACTAGAGCTCTGTGACAGAGAGAGCACGAAGGAGAAACAGAGAGTGAGGCTGATACGGAAGGTGACAAGAGGCCAACCTGAAAATCTGAGCATAGTGTGGATTGCATTTATAGGCTAGCCAGGCAAAGGAGGTAACTCTGACTATAGACAGTTGAATCCCTATTGGTGGATGAAGTAGAAAAAAATAGAGATGGAATTATGGCTTTCATCTGGACTTTTTGGTTGCAAGTGGCAGAAAAGCTAACAAAATGTGGCCAAAGCTTCAAAAGGAAATTTTTTGGCTTACATAATTGAGAAGTATAGCAATATGCTAGCTTCAGATATGGCCAGATCTAGGATCTCAAGCAATGTCTTCAATACTTGATCTCTCTTTCTGTCTTCATCTCTCAGTTCTTGTTTCCTCTGTGTTAGCTTCATTCTCAGATGGGCCCTCTCCATGATATAGTGGCTCACATTACCGTATTTGCCGGCGTATAAGACGACTCGGCGTATAAGACGACCCCCTAACATTTCCACTCAAAATACAGAGTTTGTTATATGGTCGGCTGTGTGCGATTTTGCGAGTGTGGTAAAATCGCATAACAGCAAAATCGCATAACAGCCGAGCATACACCCAGCAGCGCTGCTGATGCCTGAACGGTATGTGGAATGAAGTGGGCGGGCATCGGGAGGCCACTATGGCACGGGGCAAGCACTATGGGCAGTCTATCTGAAGTGTACCTGGCGTATAAGACGACCCCCCACTTGGAGGCATATATTTCAGCGCCAAAAAATCGTCTTATACGCCGGCAAATACGGTATCTCCCGGTGTATATCTATCCAGCTTCAAGTTCAACAAAGAGTACCTTTGGCCTCATTGCTCTAGCAAGTCTAAGAATTCTATCTCATTGCCTCTGATTGGATCATGTGTCTGGTCTCTTTTTAAGGATGAAAGGCCTATTTGGATATACAGGTAGAGTATTCAGCAGTCAAGTCATTTATACTTATCTGGAGTTCAGAAAGGAGGTCAAAGCTAGGGTAGATATTTGGAGGTTGTTGGTGTGCAGATGGCATTTGCAGCCATGAGTCAGGTTGGGGTCATCTAGGAGGTGTGTGTGAATACAGGTTTGAGAACCAACCTGAGACGGTCCAGTGTCCAAAGGTTGGGAAAATGCGAAGGAATCAGTAAAGGAAGCTGAGGAGGAGGGAACAGTGAGAAAGAAGACCCAAGAGGCAGTCAGTGGGTAGTGACCCAGAAGCCAAGTGAAGAAAGATGATTGTGCCTGACGTAAGAAGCAACCTACCGAATTCTTATTTACCCCAAGTCTCAGTGGATAGTGTATTTCCATGTGTGTGTGGTTTATGTAATTTATTTTTAGCTTGGGGTCACCCAGCTACCATATATTCTCTTTGTTCCTCTCCCTAGAAATTCTGAGTTCATGTGGTTGGTCTAGGACTTCAGTTCTAGGTCTGTGTGGTCACAAATTTCACTAGTTCTTTTTTCCTCTTGTGGCAGCTGCAAGATCAGTTCACTTTCCTTTCTATACTTCTAAGGCGAGCCTGAGCACTGAGTGTCTGCCAGGGCTCCCCATCCATCCATCCATCCATCCATCCATCCATCCATGAATGACATAGTTACTGGGAATTTACAATATGTAGGCACCATTCTAGGCACAAAGGATACAGCCATGAACCACACAGTCCCAGCACTGTCTTGCCGACAGGGAGCTTACATTCTAATGGAGTGGGGTTGGGGGGCGAGGGAGACAATGTGTGTGTGGGGTTCACAGACAAAGTAACTTCAAATTGTGATGCCTGCACTGAAGAAAACAATCAGGGGTCTAAGATATAAAATAACAATGGAGACTAAGAGTGGGAACTACTTAAATTGGGAGGCCAGGGAATTGTCTCTGAAGAGTTAGACCCTGATGTCTCCAAAGTAACCAGCAAATCTTCTTCTTTTTAGAGTCCTGAGTTGAACCTGGTTCCAGTTCATTGAGGTTCTTGGTTTCCTCCTGGCTTACCAGAATAATAGAGGAGACCTACCTCCAATTCTATCTTCATGTGAGTACCAACCTTTACAGTTTACAGTATTACTCTGAAAAATCAGTTCTTTAACAATTTTATCTAACAGCTGCAAGAGGAAGCAAAAGATTATAAAATGGAATTTATCACACTTCATCTTTGAATAACGTGGTTAGTTACCATTTAATTTATCTAACATATTTTTGTTTTTGAGGGGGGAGCAGTTATTACACTACAGACACTGGTTTAAGTAAGCATTTTATGTGCATCCTATCACTTAATCTTCACAACAGCCCTGTGAGGTAGGTACTATTATCATCCCCATTTTACACTTAAAAAAAATCTGAGGTTTAGAGATTAACTGTCCAAGTTCACACAGCCAGCAAGTGGCAGAACTGAGGTTAAAACCCATGCCTGCTATCAAGTCTAAATATGTAGATACAACCAGCAAATAGATCTCATTCATTCATTCATTCATTCATTCATTCATTCAATCAATTGATCTCTCAACATAGATGCTTTCTCTGGCCCCCTGAGTTGGCAACCCCTTCAAGTTCCCCAGCTCCCAGGCCTTCTCCTATCCTAACTTATTGTGCAGCATTGCTACTGCTTGTTGTTTCTTTCTCTCCCACTGACCAGCAGCAGTCAATTTCATTCTATTACTCGTCTTTAAATCCCTACTATATAGCCTAGTACCTGCACATAGCAGACTTATTTAACAAAACAAAACAAAAAGCAACCCCCCCCACCCCTTAACTGAAAGAGGGCTGCTAGTTCCTGGACATACAAATAATTTATTCAAGGACAGTCCCTATCCTCTAGGAGTTCACAATTCAGCACTAGACATTGTGGGATCCAGCCTGACAAGAGCAGTGAGCGAGCTGCCTGAATTGATTCCTATGGTGGAACACAGGGACCAGAGGGCATCGCATTGGGGATGGAAGGTGGAGAGGGACACCCGAAAGGATCCACTCATTTATTCCACAAATACTTATCAATCACCATAGCACAAGTAGTACATGGGAGCACTCAATGTCATTCAGTGCCAATCAGTTTTAGGTGTTGGGGATACCGCAGCATACAAGAAAACTGCGGTAGCTCTTCCCTCGTGAAGCTCCGGTGTAACAAAGGACGACAGGCAGTGGGAGAAGTTATATAAAATTGTGTTAGATGCGTAACAGGAAAACAACAGGCGGCCGAAATTCTCGTAAGGATGTTAGATCCTTTAGCTGAGGGCAGCCGTGGGCGGGTTTTGAGCAGGAGTGGCTGTGACGGGGACGGACTGTAGGGGGCGGGAAGACTGCAGACAAGAGCTGGTAATTTTAAGATGCAAATCTTTTTTGCCTGACTGGAAAGAGCGTGTGCCTACTACCTACGGTCAACGTGGTTGCCTGATGCACTCGGGATTCTCCGGGGTAGGGGCTGCATTTTGAGTGCAAACTCGATTGCCCAGCAATGCAGGGCGGGCAGAGGGGAACTGCAGCCGTAATTCCCAGTTTTTTCGTGCTGGGCACATCTAAGCTCCTCCGCTGCCCAGACCTGCAAACACACTATCTCAGGCTCGAACCCGGACCACATCAGGGGGGCAAGATCGGGTATGGTGGGGGCCCAAGCACCGCAGGGATTACCTCCAAAGCTCTTAGTCTGCACACCGCGCGGGCGGGAGGGGGCGGAGCTTGTGCTGCAGTCCTAGGCGGTGGCGTGGGCCCCGCCCTCTGCCTCAGGCCCCGCCTCTAGTCTTCTCTGATTGGGTCAAAGCCGCGGAAGGGCCGAGCGTCTCGGGAGGCTTGGGGGTCGGGCTGAGACGGGCGCGCTGATTGGTCCGGCTGGGATTAGATCATCCGCTAGCAGGTTCGAGCGGCCCGGACGCCGGCGGGGCGGCTGAGGCTGCTGTGAGAGGGCGCTCGAGGCTGCTGGAGAGCGAACAAGCGAAAGAGGCGGGGAGGCGGCGGCCGCACTAGCTCGCCTGCTCGCTCGCTTCTCGGCGCCGCTGTAGGTCCGCCGCTCCGTAGCACGCCGTGCTGCAGCCGGGTCCCAGCTCGGCTCAGGACTCGTGCGCGCAGGCGGACGCTGAGCGGAGGGCGAGCCGGCGCCACACCTGTGGAGCTGCCGGCCGTCAGGGGTGCCAGCCCCGGTCCCACTGCGTGCGTGCTCGGGGCTGCGGGCCGCCCGGGCCCCGGGGGAGGCGCGCCCCCCGGCTGGGAGTCGCGGGCACCATGGGGCTCCCTGCTCTGGAATTCAGCGACTGCTGTCTGGACAGCCCGCACTTCCGAGAGACACTCAAGTCACACGAAGCGGAGCTCGACAAGACCAACAAATTCATCAAGGAGCTCATCAAGGACGGGAAGTCTCTCATCAGCGCGCTCAAGAGTGAGTGCCCCCGAGCCTGGCGGGGACGAGGCCCCGGGGCGGGAGGGGCTGTCGGAAGGCTCTCAGCCCTGGGCGTCCGTGCGCCGGGCTGGTTTTTCTGTCCCCGGGGCACTGAGGGACGGGCATAGATGATTGTAACGAGGAGGGAAGAATACGTAAAATTGGCGAGACAGCCACAATCCGTTGAGGAAAGAGACCCGTCTTCCAGCCGTGTGAGTTCTGGGATGGCCGGGAGGTGACCGAGCGCAAATGGTGCTCTGGGTCACCACGGTGGATGTGCGCTGCACACAGGTGTCCGGGAGTGGGACTGGAGTGCTGCATCCTGTTGGGAATTTCCGTCGCATCCACGACTCCAGCTCCCTTGGGGAAGAGTTGCTCACCCCTGGGTGCCCAACCGGGGGACTGGAGTGTTCCCTGCCAAGGGGGCGCTGCCTTCCCTCGGGAAAAGGGGGCGCTGCCTTCCCTCGGGAAAAGGCGGCTTGTACTGCTTCGCTCCGTGCACGCAGCTCCAGCCTGCTCAGGGCCCCCAGGTTCTCCGAAAGGCACCGGCGCCACTCAGAGAAGGGCTGGGGTGGAAAGGTTGGTTAGCTAGCGATTCTTTGGAGTATTGACAGCCAGTAACGCCCAAATCTGGAATCAGGGCCATGTACGTATGCAGGTCCTGATTCTTGTGTTTAGCAGAAGATGATAGGGTGGGACTACAGAATCCGAGTGTTCCTTTACTCTAAACTGTGGGCGAGGGTTTAAAAATAGCACGAATATATCCTGACACTCTTCCTCTCCCTCCCTCTTTTTTTTCCCTCTCCTGTTATCCTCGAAAACGCAAATATCTGAGAAGGAATGTCCTCGGTCCTCGCTCAGGAAAGAGAAGTTTAAACCATCCTTTAAGATTCTGTAGCCTTTTTGTAAAAGCATTTTTGCTTATTTCCTTTTGGTAGGAAATGAAATTTGCATTCAGTGTAATATTTTTTTTCCCCCTTGACTTTTGCAGAGCCAGAGAGTTTCTCCTTCCGGCCAAACAAGTGTGCTCTGGGGATGAGCGCCTTGGATTGTATGATGGTTTTTTGGGTTCCTTTTCAGTCTACCCATTTAAAAATAGTTCAGCCCATCTTTTAGTTTTGAGAATCAAGAATAAGGTGAAGGCAGAGTGTGGAATTGTCTTTGACTTTTCTTTTCTGGTCTTTGTGATGGATTTCTTAATAGGTGATACCTTTCAGCCAAGAAAGGTTGTGTTGGCAGAGTAGGGACCTAGCTGTGAGAGTTGTCCCCAGGCCTCTTTAAAGGAGACTTCACAGAAGTCAAGTGCCTGAGATGTCATTCTGTGAGCCTGTTGTTTCTAAAAATGAAGAGGGAGACAATGGAACCACAGGGCAGCAGGTGCCAGTCTTGAAGGGGTGAAATAATCTTAGAACTGTGAGACTGTGACCTGAGGCCTGAGAACAGACTTCTTCCTTTGTCAATGATCAGGGCCATCGTTGGTTCAGGGAATTCTTGACCCCTGGTGTGGAGTAAGTTATGAGCCCATTTACAGGTTGGGCTCCCGAATTTTGATAGAATCTGAGGCCGGCTTTAATTGGGCCTCTGCTTTATTTTGCGAGTGTTTGGCATGCCTGCTGTGTCCTGGGCACCGAGAATGTAGTGGGGGAATATTCTGTTGCCCCTGTGGCTACGGAGACAGTCCATGCCAGGCACTGCTTCACCCATGAATAATTTCACGTGCTGTTATTCATTTTACAAATGACAAAACAGGTTTGGGGAGTCACTAACCCAAAGCCGCATACTCCTAGCAGTGGGGCTTAGTTTTGAACCCCCCAGTGGGTCTGAGCCCGAGATGGAGTTCCTGTAGATGGAGTTCTTAATCCTGCCCCATCCCACTTGCCCAGGATGGACCTCCTGGACTAAGCCTGCTGGAATTTGGACTTGCATTTTGTATCTCGGCCTTGAATCTGAAGAGGATGCATGTGTGTGACTGGCATTTTGCTTGCCTGCTACTGTTTTTTTTGGGGGAGGGATGGGTAAGAATTCTTTGGGTAGAAGGAAGAAATGCAGCGATAGGGTTTAAGAATTACTAAAGTTGTCTAATGGGATGGACCAGCCCTATAATTTGGGGAAAAAGACTGTTGCGGAACTAGGTGTTCTAATCTTTGTATATCCAACTCTACAACTAACTATACTCTTACACTAATACCACTACTTGAACATGACCTCTTAAAATAAACAGGGTGAAGTTGATCAAGTATTATTTACTATTAATACTATTTCCCAGACTTCAGGCATTCCATTATCATTAGGTGCTTGCTACATTGTATACTACTATATTAGTATTTGTGTATTATCTTCTGATGATACTTATCCCTACTGTAAGTGTAAAGCAAGTGTTTTTAAAAGTAAATACAGGTTGCAGATATAATCGAGTTAAGAAAGAAGTAATCATACTGAATTAGAGTTGGCCCTAAACCTGATAACTGGTGATCTTATAAGGAGATACACAGGGAAGAAAATTGTGTGGTGATAGAGGCAGAGACTGTTTTGATGTACGTGAAAGCCAAAACCGCCAAGGATTTCCCACAACCACCAGAAGCTAGGAAGAGGCAAGGGCTGCCTCTTTCCCAGAGCCTGCCAAGAACCAGCACCTTGATTTTAGACCTTCAACACCAAAACTGTGAGAGAATAAATTGCTGGTTTCTACCAAAAAAAAAAAAAAGTAAATACAGGGCCGGCCGAGTGGCGCGATGGTTAAGAACTGGCTTGGGACGCCAGAGGGCCCCGTTCGGATCCCACATATGAGGGCCAGTGACACTACCCTCCACAGCTAAGATGCTGAACAACAGCTCAACCTGGAGCTGGGCTGCTGTGAGTCACTGGTGAAGGCGTAGGCTGCAGCCCCTGTGGCAGTGGGTTGCCATGGGCTACCGTATGTAGCCAGCAGCCAGTGTGAGCGGCCAGCAGCCGCAGTGAGCAGCCGTCCGGAAGCCGGCGACTGATCTGCCTTGCCCGGGAAGAGCGCAATGATGGTGCCAACTTGGGCCAGTGAAGCAACGTCCTCTACAACTAGACTGAAGAACAAAACGACAGCAACTTGTCTGTTCCCCTTCCCCAGCACTGTTCCCATACCCCCAATTCCCCAATAAAAATCTTAAAAAAAAAAAAAAAGTAAATACATAATTATACCAGTAACACTGGTTTAGATGATTAACAAGTCTCTTCCAGCTCTAAAATTTTATGGCCTTATATAATACTTAGTATTTACAGTTCTTCGGGTTTAGGTTTCATTTGTGTGTTAATCTGAGGCCATTAAACTGGCCTCCAGGGATTGCCAAAGTTCAGCTACATTATTATTATTATTGCTACTTCCACTTTATGAGTGAGGAAACTGAAGATCAGAGAGGTCAGTAACCTGCCCAAGGCAACAGAGCAGTTAAGTGTAATTAAACCCAAGAGGTCTGATTCCAAAGCCTGTGCTCTTCTTAATCCTGAAGCAAAACCATAGTCTAGGTCGGTTGTCTCTTGAATCCCCATGAAAATTGTTATAAACACCGTGGACTCCATAAAAAATGAACCCCTTGAAGTCTTTCCCTGGAGTCCAGACCTCTGGTCTGGACACATAGAAGATAAGCAATAAAATAATTAGGGACCTACATTTTTTGGAGCTCTCATTTGATGTGGAGCAGTGCCTTTGAGACTCCCAGTCATTTTTTGTCTGTGCTGATTTATCCAGGCCTTGTCTGTGGGCACTTATTTGCCCAGGACCCTTTTCTCGACCTGATTAATCAGTGGCTCAGTGAAGAAGATTCTGTGTGTTTAAATAAGTCTCTTTCTTTCTGTAGAGACAATAAGAGGGTGGCGATGAAGTTTAGACGTACAGAATTAAGAGTTTTAGGATTTCTTTGGTTTGAATCTTGACCCCATCACATACTGGTTGACTCTGGACAAGTCACTAAGCTTGAGTTCTTCCTGTGTAATATGGGAATAGCCACGCTGACCTCCTAGGGTGGTTGTGAAACACTGTGTATGAAGAAAGTACTTTAGTTTTGAGCCTGGTGATAGCTGCTCAATTAATGGTAGTTGTTATTTCCCAGCATTCAGGGTGGTCAAGACTTGGAGCAAAAGTCACTTAAGAGCAGAAGGACAATTTTTGGTTTGGGTGTAAGGAGGTAGGTTGAGGCCTTCTTCATGCCATTTGTTGGTAACTTAACACAGTTGTGTGTGTGTATTAGCGATTGGTGGGAAGAATCCTGGTAACCTGTTTGAATGAAGTCATGGCTATACCGAAAGAAGCATCACAAGTTAGAAAGAAAAAAAAAAAGTCTTCTAATATCTTTGCTGTTTCTAATAACATCTGGCAGCTTAAAGTTTCAGTCTTCTTGCAAGATTAACTCCCCGCCTCAGTGGCTGGGCGGGCTGCCTCTCTCTGCCTTGTAGGAAAAGCCTGCAGAATGCACTGGACTTCATGTATGCCTGTCTCATGGACTCAATGGCAAAACAAATGTGGTTTCATAGACATGAAAGTGAATCAGGCTCTTAGTTTTGAGGGGTGGTGAGGTTTTTCAGGAACTATGTTTTTTTTTCCATATTGACAGTTGGTTTAGAGACTTGCTGCTGGGATATGCCCCTTTAAATTTGACTTCTGTTTTCTGAGACATAGTATCTTTTCTCTGATAGTTTAAGGTGGAAGGGGTGGGGGCAGAAATGCAAATTTTAAAATATCAACTTTATTGAGATATAATTTGCCTTATCGTACAGTTCACTCATTTAAAGCATCCAATTTAATGGTTTTTAGTACATTCGTAGTATTGTGCAACCATCACCACAGTCAACCTTAGAACATTTTCATCATGCTCCAAAAGAAACCCCATTCCATTTAGAAGTTATTCCCCATTTTCTCCCAACTGCCTGCCCCCACCCTTGCCCCAAGCCCTAGTCAGCCACCCATGTATTTTCTGTCTCTGTAGATTTGCCTGTTCTGGACATCAGAAGTGGAATTTAAATGGTTTTCTCCTAGATGGCGGTGACCAACTTTAGGTACAGAGTTCTTGATTGGAATTCTAGAAATTGTTCTTCTTTAGCGGGAGGCGAGGTCCCAAAGACTGAACTGTGTCCCAGGGCCCAGAGAAACCCAGCTGTGCCCTTGTGTTTGCAACTCGCAGGACAGGAATGGCTTCATTCTAGTTCATGGTACTTTGATGGATGCAGAGATTTCAAAACAAGATGAAGAATCCAGCCCCTTCTCTCAGTGAGCTTTTAGTTAAGTTGGGACAGGGTGTGTGATACTGGATCAAGCCTTGCTCTGGGGTAGGTGTTCTTCTGGGGGACCCCCCCACACACACACAAAATGAAGTGAATGTATTTATATTTCTCTAGTCGAGCCTGTAGTTTTCATGAGATGTTTTAGAGATGACATGACTTTTTCATTGCATTCTTGGCAGTTAATAATTCTGAGATCTCTGACCTGTATCACATCCCCAAGGCAACCATAGTGAATTTTCACAGAAAGAAGTAGTCTAATAAGAATGCCCACAGCTCTTGTTTATTGAGCACTTACCAAGTGCCCAGCCCTATGCTGAGTCCACACATTGTCTCATTCGTCCTGACCGCCACCCTCTGAGATGCATATTTTTATTTTTCTGCAGTTTATAGTTGGTGTAATTTATCTAAGGTCACACAGCTAGGAAGTTGTGCAACCAAGTTTTGGACTTGGCAGTGGACTGTTGGGGCTTCTCCTGAACTTACCCTTCAGCTCTTCAGTAAACATGCTGGTAGTGAAGATGCAAATTCTTCATAGATCTAGACAGTAGAAAGGAGAAACATGCAGTAGGTGCAGATTAAGTGAGAATGTTTTCCCATCCCAGTTGTTTTGCAAACCCTGAGTCTTGGGTAGTGAAGAATAGCTGAGATTTTGTATTGTGCTCTAAAGCTTTGTGTTTCTCCCTCCATCATAGGATTGAAGAACCTAGAAGGACAAATGAGGTGTCTGACTATCTCTTGGCTTGTGAAGCAATAGAGTGTGTCAGTGGGGTAGCACTGAGTGATTACCAATGATTCTCTCTCTCTTTTTTATATATGTAAAAAATGCATAGTTGTATAGCATTTATTTCTTTTTTAATTGCAATTTTTTTATTGAGATATACGTGACATTATTTCAGGTGTACAATCAAATAATAATTTGATATTTGTATATATTGTGAGATGATCACTACAATAAGTCTAGTTAATATCCATCACCACACTGTTACAAATTTTTTTTCTTGTGATGAAAACTTTTAAGATTCACTCTCTTAGCAACTTTCAAATATACACTATAGTATCATTAACTGCAGTTACCATGCTGTACATTACATCCCCATGAGTAATTTATTTTATAACTGGAGGTGATTATCTATTAACTGGGTAATAAAGCATCGAGCAGGGAGGCCAAAAACTTGTTCCTGGGTCTGATTTGGTCAGATCAATGGTTCATCCCCTTTGTTCATTAAAATGAGTAAAAAAATCGACATCAAGAGTTGTGTGCTTTAAAGCATGTCACCCTTTTGTACTTCTTTAGGAATTGGTATAGGCTTTTCGCAATAGCGAGATGAGCCCTCCCTGAATGGCACATACTCCCAAAGGATGTCAGTGCCAACCTGCTTAGTTTAGGAGTAATTATATTACTCACAAAATCCTAATGGAACAAACGGGTATGGAGTTAGCAAAACATTTCCCCCAGTTCCTTTGCTTTGCTTTAGCACCTTGCAAATAAAAGAGAAGAAAAAAAGGCATTTCCTAATTATTTGTAAACGGTGATAATTTGCAACACTGACATTTGGAATATTACTCATACAAATATAAACAACAGCAAATTAAATCCAAATAAGATTTTATAGTTTTTACATAACATTGGCTTTAAAAAAAAAGTCCTTTCACTTTAATCCATTCTGCTCTCAACTGGATTGAATAAATTGCATCTAGTCTATAGTTCTCAACCCACTGACTGAGGAGGCTTAAGCTCCCCTCCAACCTCACCCCTCTTTTAAAAATAATAGACTTTATTTTTAAAGCAGTTTAAGGTTTATGAAACTCATATAGCCCCTCACACCTATTCCTCTTTTATTTATTTTTTAAAAGATTTTTATTGGGGAATTGGGGGGATGGGAACAGTGCTGGGGAATTGGGGAAGGGAACAGACAAGTTGCTATCCTTTTGTTCTTCAGTCTAGTTGTGGAGGACGTTGCTTCACTGGCCCAAGTTGGCACCATCATTGTGCTCTTCCCGGGCGAGGCAGATCAGTCGCCGGCTTCTGGACGGCCGCTCACTTTGGCTGCTGGCCGCTCACGCTGGCTGCTGGCTACACACGGTAGCCCATGGCAACCCACTGGCCGACGCCGGCGACTCACGGCAGCCCAGCTCCAGGTTGAGCTGTTGTTCAGCATCTTAGCTGTGGAGGGCAGTGTCACTGGCTCTCATATGTGGGATCCGAACCGGGGCCTTCTGGCATCCTAAGCCAGTTCTTAACCATCGCGCCACTTGGCCGGCCCCCTGTTTTATTTTTAACATCGTGTATTAATGTGGTACATTTTTTATAATACTGATATGTTATTAATTAAGTCCATAGATTACATTAAGGTTCACTCTTTGCATTATACATACATACTATAGGCTTTGACAAATGTGTAATTACAAATGTATTGGCCATTACAGGATCATACAGAATAGCTTCAATGCCCTAAAAATCCCGGTGCTCCGTGTGTTCATTCCCTGTGCCCCGTCCTTGGCAACCACTGATCTTTTTACTGTGTCCTTAGATTTGCCTTTTCCATAATGTCATATAATTGGAATCATATAGTACGTAGCCTTTTCAGGTTGGCTTGTTTCATTTAGCAATATACATTTAAATTTCCTCCACTCTTTTTGTGACTTGATAGCTCATTTTTTTAAATCACTGACTAATATCCCATTGTCTGGATGGACCACATGAATATATCCATCCATTTGTTGAAGGATACCTTGGTGGCTTCCAAGTGTTGACAATTATGAATAAAGCTGCTATAACATCTATGTGCATATTTATATGTGGACATAATTTTTCAGCTCCTTCGGGTAAACACCTAGGAGCCCAATTGCTGAATCATATGGCAAAGAGTATGTTTAGTTTTGTAAGAAACTGCCAAACTGTCTTCCAAAGTGGCTGTTCCATTTTACATTCTCATTAGCAGTGATGAGAGTTCCTGTTGCTCCACATCCTTGTCTGCACTTGGTGTTGTCTGTATTTTAGATTTAGCCCTTCTAATAGGTGTATAGTGGTATCTCATTGTTTTTTAAATTTGTAATTTCCTGCTAACATGCTGTTGAACATATTTTTATTTGCTTATTTGCCATCTGCATATCTTTTTTGGTGAGGTGTCTGTTCACATCTTTTGTCCATTTTTTATTTATTTATTTTTTATTTTTTATTTTTTTTTTTTAGCTGAGCCATCCTGCCACCTGTTGGCAGCTCACGGCTGCTCAGCTCGGGCTGACTCGAACCGCTGTTGCTCAGAGCTCAAACTCTTGAGCGAGCTCTTAACCAACTGAGCCACTCAGCCGGCCCCTTTTGTCCATTTTTTAAATTGGGTTATTTGAGTTTTTTAATTTATTTTTATTATTTTTTTTTAATGTGGTAAAATATACATAACAAAATTTACCACTTAAACCACTTTAAAGTGTACAATTCAGCGGCATTAAGTACATTCACAGTGTTGTGTAACCATCAATACTATCCCTTTCCAGAACGTTTTCATCGTGCCAAGCTGAAACCCTATACTCATTAAACAGTAACTCCCCATTAGTCTCTCTTCCCAGTACTTGGTAGCCTCTATTCTACTTTCTATCTGCATGAATTAACTACTCTGAGTACCTTATATTTATGGAATAATCCAGTATTTGTCCTTCGTGACTGGCTTATTTTACTTAGCATAATGTCTTCAAGGTACATTCATGTTGTAGCATGTGCCAGGATTTCATTCCTTTTTATGGTCGAATATCTTATTTGTTGAGTTTTAATTACCATCAACTACCATTAAGAAAGACTGTTCTTTCTCCTTTAAATTATAAAAAGGTATTTTTCCCCTCTCCATCTCCTTTCCCTCTCAGAATGATTACTAACACTTGGAATTGACATATCAATTTATCATGGGCATCTCTCAAGAATATTATGTTTATGCTTAATCCTTTCAAAGTAGCCATTTGTTTCAGGTCAGCATATTTTCAGGGAGTTTTTTGTTTTTTTAAAGCTTTATTGAATTATACATTAACTAGTTTCAAGTGTACAATGCAGTGACTTTACAGAGTTATGCAACCATTACCCCAATCCAGTTTTAGAACGTTTCTATCACCCCAAAAGGCACTCTCCATTCTCACCTCAAGCCTCAGACAACCAGTAATTTATTATTTTTTTCGTTTTTGAAACATGAAACAAGATGCATTTATTATTCCTGGTTCTTTAGGTCAGAAACCCAGGAATGGAGGAACTGGGGTCTCAGCTCTTGGTCTCACGAGGCTGAAATCAGGGTGTCAGCTTTCACCTGGAGGCTCTGGGGAAGAATCTTCCTTCCAGCTCATTTCAGTTGTTGATGGAATCCATTTCCTTGCGGCTGTTGGTGGAGGTCCCCGTCCTCTTGCTGGCTGTCAGCAGGGGCCACTCTCTGTTTCTAAGAGACTGCCACATTCCTCCATTCCTTCTCTGTGGTCCTCCATCTGCAAAGCCAGCAATAGTGCTTGCTCACTGGAGTCCCTGATTTTCTCTTTCCCACCAGCCAGAGAAACTCCCCAATTTTAGAGGGCTTGTGTGATAGACTCGGCCTACCTGGAAAAGCACCCTTTTGAGGCTCTCGAAGTCAGTGAACCAACTTCTTTTGCTGTGTAAGGTAACAGAACCACGGGAGTGATAGGTCACCATATTCACAAGCTCCCCCACATCATGTTCTGGCAACACTGTCACTTTTTTATTCCTCACACAGGGCAAACTCCTCTTTACCCCAGGGTATTGGCACTTGCTGTCCTTGAGAGATTGAATCTCACTTGAGAGATTCAGCTCCAGACTTTTCTTTGCACAGTTGGCTGCTTCTCGTCATTTCAGTCTCCACCAAAGGTATGCTCAGAAGGGCTTTCCAGGGCTGCCCGGCTGAACCGCCCCCCACACCCTGCTGGGCAGTGTCAACCATACCCTCCAGTCGTATTTTCTTCTTGGCATATACCGACAGCTCAGGTTATTAGCTCACTATGCGTTGGCTTATTTTTGCCTGCCTCCCCTAGCTTGACGTAAGTCCCGTGAGAGCCTTCCTCTGAGTGTCTTGCTTCCCACTGCCTCCAGAGGCCTGGCAGAGCCCCTGGCACTTGGTGGGTGCTCAGTAACATTTGGCTAAATGAATGAATGGGACAGTGGGCTTAGTCTAACCTCAGAAAATCCTCATAGGGAATACTTGAAAAAGTTAGAAGTCTTCCATAGGTTCTCTCTTGATAGATTGTCTTTTCTGAAAATGTAAGCCAAATGGACTCATACTCTATGTGGTGTTTTGCACCTGGCTGCTGTCACTTGGCATAATGTTTTCAGACTCATCCATGCTGTAGCATGTATCTGTCAGTGGTCGGTTCCTTTTAATTGCTGACGAGTATTCCGTTTTGTAAATCCTACTTTGTAAATCCTTTCACCAGCTGATGGACATTGGGGTTGTTCCTAGTTTTTGGCTCTCATGAATAAAGCTACGATGAACATTTGTATGTGTTTGCATATGTGTCTTTGTGTGGACATATGTTTTCATTTTGTATTTCTTACCTAGGAGTACAATTGCTAGTTGTACAGTTAACGCATGCTTAGTTAATTTTTAAAAGAGCCTGCCAAACTGTTTTCCACAGTGGAAGCATAATTTTAAATTCCCACTAGTAGTGTACTAGGGTTCCAATTTCTCCATGTCATTACCAACCCTGCTTCTTATCTGTCTTTTTGATTCTAGCCATCCTAGTGGGTGTGGGTGGTATCTCTCTCATTGTGGTTTCGATTTGTATTCCCTGATGACTAATGATGTTGAGCATCTTTTCATGTTCTTATTGGCCATTGGTACATTTTCTTTGCTGAAATGTCTATTCAGATCTTTTTGTTGGGCAGTATTTTATACCTTGGATTTTTTTCCCCTTTACCTTGTCCCATAAAACTTTTGATGGTTTAAGTGAACTGCGCTCAGCATATTTTCTCCATTTGCTCTCATTTGGGGAACTTTTGCTTCCATTTGCTTCTACCTCAGATGCATTTGACTAGTCTGCTTCAGGTTCCCAGGGATGGTGGTTCTTAGGGGGCTGAGGTTCAGGTTTCTGCCCTGGTTAGGCCTGCCAGCATCCCTCTGGGCAGGTTCCAGGCTGGACATTCTAATTCTGGTCACAAACCCTGTGAATTGATAAAGTGAGAAAGGGTCAGGGAGGAACTGTTACCACCACTGAGCTATTGGAGAAAACAACCCAGAAAGGTGACGTTGTTATCCTGTCAAGGCTGTTGCATTTTTAAAAGTTAGCCAAGGGCGGGTTGACAATATAAAGCTAATAGTCAAAAGTGGTGTTTCTAGATTTAAACTTTTTTTTTTCAAGATTTTTTTAGGAATTGGGGGAGGGAACAGCATTGGGGAATTGGTGGAAGGGGAGCAGACAAGTTGCTGTCCTTTTGCTCTTCAGTCTAGTTATGGAGGACGTTGCTTCACTGGCCCATGTTGGTATTATCATTGCGCTCTTCCCGGGCGAGGCAGATCGGTCGCTGGCCATTGAATGGCCGTGCACAGCGGCTGATGGCAGCTAACGCTGACTGCTGGATGCTCATGCTGGCTGCTGGCCACTCACGGTAGCTTACGGCAGCCCACTGCAGCAGGGGCTGCAGCCTACGCTGTCATCGGCAACTCACGGCAGCCCAGCTTCAGGTCGAGCTGTTGTTCACCATCTTAGCTGTAGAGGGTGCAGTGTCATGGGCCATGTGGGATCTGAACCTGCGGCCCTGCCGCTCAGAGCTCGCGCTCCCAATCCAACTCTTAACCAATGAGCCACTCGGCCGGCCCCTCTAGATTTAAATTTTTGACTGACACTGGTTTTAATTTTTAAAATTATAATCCAGGCTATTTCAAATGACATATTTTTGCCATCGAAGGAAAGGTTTCATGAACAGATATGGAGCCCAGCTCTGCTCTTCCCATGCTCTCCAAGCCCAAAACTAGAGTAAGGGCTTTTAGGGTGGCAGTAGCAGGCAGTTTCATGAGGTGGGAGAATGCATGGGGGGTTTGAGGACCAGCATTGGGGCCAGTGTGGTTGGAGCTGAGTAGTGGAGAGTCCAGGAGCCAGGTCATGGGGGCCTTGAGTCCCAGAAAGGACTCTGGGCTTCATCCTAAGTGTGATGGGCAGCCAGGGGAGCTTGTGACATGGTCCTACTTGTGTTTTTAAGAGGTCATGGTGCAGCCATGTGGGGAATAGGTGTAGTGGGGCAAGAATGGAGGTGAGGAGGCCATTAGGAGGCTGTTATAGTAGGTCAAGTAAGGGCAATGGCACCCTGGGATGGAGTGGCAGCATCTGAGATGGAGGTCAGATTCGGGGTGTTTTGGAAATAAAGCCCACAGGATCGGCTGTCCTATTGCATTTGGATTAGGAGAGAAAAGAGAGAATTCAAGAATGATTCAAATGTGTTTGGCTGAAGCAGTTATATGAATGATGGTGCTATTTTCTGAAATAAAGATGACTGGGCAGGATTAGGTTTGGAGGGGGAAATTAGCAGTGAATGAATGACCTAATCTTATAGTGCAAAGACAAAAAAAATACATAGATACTTCATGAATACATTCTCATAAAAGAATCAAAGAGTGAGTATGGAAATGTACAGAGTAAGCCACTGTCACCAGTCGGTATGTTTTTTTCCTTGTTTTTTTTCTGAGCATATTTGTTTTTTCCATGAATGGGATTATACCATATGAATTATTGTGTTTTTTGCTTTTTGCTTAATGCTGTGTCTTAGAGGTCCTCCCTCAGTACGTCTACATAGTGGATTCTTTTTAGTGACTACAGGGAGTTAGTTCTACTTTGTGGCTATACCATAGCTTATTTACCAGTCTATTCTTGAAGGATGCTTGGATTGTCACTGTTTTTCACTGTTAGAGGAGGTGCTGCAGTGATCCCTTGTATACCCACCTTTGTGTGTGTGGGTTCCAGCATTTCCATAGGATAAAAGATTGTCAGAATCCATGATGATTCCTCAAAGTGGAATTGTTGCCAACCTCCAGTTTTTCCAAGCTCTTTGACATCTATCTCTTGTTTAGGTCCTTTGCATTCCTGTAGCCAGTTGATATTTGTCTGCTGCTCTTTTGATTGTGTTGGATTATGTTTGTAAAGCATAATTTACCTTTTGCTTACATTGGAAGCATCCTTAACAGAACAGGCCCTTTTGTTAGGTACTGACATGGACTCTAAAAGAACCAGGGGATATAAGAAAAAAGTGTGTGTGTGTGTGTGTGTGTGTGTGTGTG
>NW_017731361.1:5048283-5104564 GCF_001890085.2 Hipposideros armiger
CGTGCGTGCGTGCGTGCGTGTGTGTGTGTGTGTGTGTGTGTGTGTGTGTGTGTGTTGCCAGATGGACAAAGGTTTGAGGGGTTTGGGAATTCTAGACCAAACCTTGTTTGTTAACTAGCTGGCTTCTTGGGACCAAGCCAGCAGCCTATGCTGTGACTCCTGCTGCTGCCACAAAGCAAAAGCCAACAGAAACCCCATTTCACATGGTTTGTAGACACCACAGGTAGATTTCAAAGCTCGTCTGGTCGTGCTCTCAGATGTGCTTTTACATTTACTCCAGGATAATTTGAACACTTTGAAAATATGAACTGGCGTCTCCTGTGAAACCTTAGGTAGATTTCCAGGCATATTGAGGTGGACTTGAGGCAGTTTCTGTGATACTGAGACTGTCAAGCAGATAGAACTAAAACCTTAACAGATTCTGGACTGCTTATCTTGTTATACTTGTGGGCCAGGTGTCGACAATGATTATCAGTTGAGCAAATAAAATAAAATTAAAAAGACATTTTTTCTTTAACTCATACCTGTGTTTCTTTTTTAAAAGTTTATCTAAGTAGGTAACACCTGTAAATGGTATACAATTCAAAAGCGACAAAAAGGGAATATGAGTATCCTTTCACTTCCTCCTGTCTCCTAATTGCTAGGTCTACTGGTGGCATCATTTTACCAGCCCCTGTGTAGTTTTCAGATATAATTTGTGTGTGTGTCAGCAAATGTATTCTGTTTTTTTTGGTAGCATGCCATATGCACTGTTGTGTATGTTATTTGCAATATTGCACAGTTTTAGTATATTTTAGATGTTATTCTACATTGGTACATACAGAGCTAACTCGGTTTTACCATTGCCTTGTATCCCACTATATGGATATAGCAGTTTCTTTAACCACTCCCCTAATAATAGACATTTAGAAGATTTCCAGCCTTTTGCCATTACAAGCAATGCTGCTGGGAACACCCTGGGGGTATCTGTCATGGGCACGTGAGTGAGTAGATCTGTAGGACGAATTTCTAAAAATGGAACTGCTGGGAGAAAGAGTATGTACATTTTTTCATCTCGATAAAAATCTCCTAGAAGTGTTTCTGAAAAGTTCTGCCTGAACCAAATTTTATAAATCGTGATTTTAGAATAGGAAGGAAACTCACTATTTAGTTTATTACAGAGTGGCCTGTGCAATAAAACAATGCTTAGAATTTTCTCCATTTCCTACTCCCCAGTCTGTATGTATTGTTGATTCTGGAATTAAAAGCCACAACAACCTCACTCCCTACAACGAGACACAGTGTACTAGGAATACCATGAACTTACGGCCCCAGAGAGCTTGTTTGTGTTCTTTGTGAGAGTGCTGTTGGGTTTTTATCTTTGGGAGCCTGTGCGTTATTCAGGAAGTTTGGCAGGTGTTAAAGGAGGGCAGTTTATGACCTTTGCCAACTGGAGATCATGGCTGTGGCCCAGTAGGCACACCTTCTCTGCAATGACGCTTCTCCAGGCAGTGGAATTTCTGGGCAGTGGTGAGGGCAGAGCATTTTGCCTGACATCTCTCTTCTGGTGGCCTCTCCTCAGAGCTTAGCTTCCCCCAATGGAGGACAGAGTTATGTCACCTGGCTTGTGTGGTCTGTGTTCCAGAGCCTATGACAGCTCGTGTTGGGGTGGAAGGCCTCTGATGGCGGGTTTGTGGGGTGGGGCAGGCACAGCTGCTGTCTTCTAGGTGATCAGTGTCTTGACAGGCAGGGGAAGCACAAACAGTCCACAGTGAGGATAATGGGATGACAGCTAGCAGTTTAAAAGGGTTCCTGGAAGAGGGTGCAGAGAACTGTGGGAAAGGTGGCTGAAGGCTTGTCAAGCCCAGGGAGGCACTGATTCTAAAAACGAGCCTTTTAAAAAACCACCTCTGATTTTTGCTCCACCTTTACCACTGTTTATTTTGAAAACATGTACTTATTAAAAATTACATTTATTTCAAAAGGGAACTTTAGAACATTCTGAAATCTTAGGTTTGATGTGGTTAGCAATATTTTTTTCTAAAATATTTTGGAATAATCTTTAAGTCATAATCATTCAATTGAAAAGTAGTTGTCATTGTATCACCTAAAAGAATCCCATATTTCACCAGTGATTTGAGCTTCGCACTGTTTTACTCAGTGGGATCATTTTTTGAATATTCAAACAAACACTGAACAAATTATAGAGGAGAACGCAGGCTTCCGTGGCATTTTTGAGGAAACGTCCTGGTGTGGGTGAGCAAGAAATCATGTAGTCAGCAGAGGACAGAGGAGGCAGGAGTCTGGGCTGCCTCCAGAGTTTCTACCTTAGGTCTTGGAGGAATGGCTGGACTATCTACCACTGGAGAAGAACTGTGGTGTGTGATGGGGGATATGGAGCTAAATCAGGACGTCCTTGCTGAGTTGTTCCCATGAGACATGTAGTTGGTGACACCTACAAGGCAGTGGGAAACACAGGCCTTGCACCCTGGAGAGCAGTGAGTGTACTGGTGCAGGTCTGGGTCTCACCAGGTGCTGCTAGTGGCCCAGGTTCTGGTTCTCAGCCATAGCTGCCCACTGAAATCACCTGTGGAGTCTGGGACTCATCCCTGGAGAATCTGATATAATTTATCTGGTTGCACTCTGGACATGGAGAATTTAAAAATCTCCCCACATGATTCTAAGGTGCAGCAAAGGTGGAGAACCATTGGCACGGAGTGAGAGATGAGATGGAGGCTGAAGTCCTGGGGAATAACTTTCAGCAGAGGTGGGTAGGAGGGGGTTGGGGAGACTTTTGCTCTGAGGAGGAGACGTTTCGTCCTGGCCAGCTTGCTTGCCCAAAGGCCTCTGGATTTGACCTTCGGAGGTGAAAGTGGAGAACCCTGTGACAGTACCAGCATGATCAATATCTATGGTATAATATTATTGTGAGGAATGAATGAATAATTGTAGGGGTAGTGATTATTAGCAGGATAACAGGTACCTGGCAAGTGCCCTATAATTGTAATGTGCCACTGTTGTCATTTCTAGATTGATTGTCCTGGTGAGATAGTGATTTTTAAATGTGAATGTATATACAAATTCCCATAACTGTGGATTCCTGCCCCCCCCCTAAGGAGACTCTGATGCATGTTGGGGCAGGGCCTAGAAACCTGCATTCCTTGCAGGGTCGCCAGGTGGTTTGCATGGAGGGGGTCCTTGGACCACAATTAAGTCCCAATAGGCTGGTAGAGATTCTCCATAAACCTTGTCAAACCCTTTGTTCCCCTTAACCAGCACAACTGTGCCAGCTAGCCGCATGTTGGGACAGCTCAGGTATCTGGAAGGAGCCATTACAGCAGGTCAAGGAATGATGGGGGAATGGTTCAAAAGGGTACAAGTACACCTTAGCCTGTGCTTCCATGTGTGGGATCCCGGTGTTCCATGAGCTTGGCCTGTGAGTCAGGACCCATCGATAGCATTGGGGGTGGGGGTGGGGTCGGGGGGATGGAGGTGGTGGAGAAGCTCCTGAAAGGAGACTTGATGCTCATGGGCAGTCACAGGGCAAACGTTTTCCTACGGTACAACTTGGGTGCTCTTGTCAAGGTTAAAGTCATATGGGGTCAAAGTCTGTAATTATGTTGCACATTTTTTTCTTTAAAAACATTCAGGAAGCATAATGAGCTGGCTGTGCTCTTGCACAGCAAGAGGGGACGGGGGACTTGGTGTCTGGGGGAGAGTAAGAGAGATTGGCTGATGGCCCTGGAGGGTGAGGTGCCCCAAACCCAGAGAGAGCCGATCTCCTGCTCAGGCCCGGCAGGTGCCCTCGGGCAATTCATTTCTGGCAACAGCTCCTACTTATCTCTCTTCTGATCTCAGCTAGTTCTCAGTCATCAGAGGAGGGCTGGGTGACAGAGCAGACCACAGCTGCGCTGGTGGGACCCCGGGGTGTGGCTACAAGGAAGCCAGTGCTGCTTCCCCCCCACTCCCTGTTGTTTGCTTGTCAAGAAATAATGTGGGCTGCGTTCCAAAGATAGGAGTTTCTTGCCTTTGTATCTGACTAGTGCATTGAGATATTTGACACAAACCCTACCTCGGGCTGCTTAGCCAGCAGATCATGAGCCCCACGACTGCTGCTGTGGGCAGTGTGGAGGCCAGGCAGGCCCTGGGGATGGGTGCCTGTGCATCTGGACCTCGCCCAGTCCTGGCCTTGCCCTGCCGCCTCTGGTCTGCAGGCCTTGGAGACTCCAGACAGCTCTGCTTGCTGCTGCCTCCTGGCCCTCTGACCCAAGCCTCCCTGAGCTCAGTGTGCAAGGTCAGCACGCTACTATGTTGCCAGGTCCGTTTAGAGCAACAAGATGGCTCTCTCTCTCTGGAAAGAAATCCTGTTTCCTCTTTACATAGCCAGCAGGCTTGTAATCAGTTCCCCAGCAGGGAAGCTCTGCTCCATTGCATAGAAAATTGGAGTGGAACCGAGAGCTTTTGGCTTCAGTGTCTTTTGGGATATGACTTTGGCTTGCTTCTTGTCCCCCCCACCTCTTCTGGCCAGCATAACTTCACACCATATTGCAATGAAAAGACAACACAACACGGCTTGGGTTTTGTGCTGGGAGCAGTACCGAGTTCAAGCATGAAGATGATCACCAGATGAAAAGAACGTAAAACCTAACTTGTTTTCACAAGCCTGGGCTCTGAATGCTGGGGTCTCATCTTTTCCCTCCTCTCCAATCTGGAGAACTGAGTCTCTTAAAGAAGATTGAAATGTTTTTTGATGGTAATCTTCAATGAGAAACTTATGAAATGTTATGCAGGGAAAGGATGACTCATGTCTCTTAATGTGATACCTCAAGCAGTCATATTACTGAGCTCCCCAAATGTGCCAGTGTGGGGTTAGGCAGTGGTGGGCGAAGACCTTGGAGGTCCTTCCTTAGGACTCTTTTAAAATAGCTCACTGAGATAGAATTCATATACCACTCAATTCACTCATTTATCATGGACAGTTCGTGACTTTTAATATGTTCACATAATTTTTCTTGCATCTCCACAATTAATTTGAGAACATTTCAACACTACCCGCCCCCCCCCCAAAGAAGGATTTTTAACCTGTGGCCCAAAGTGTGGAGCTCTCGTGTCTGCTTTGTCCCTTGATCTTGTTAAGCAACATATCCCTTTTCCTTCGCTGCATCTAAGCAATTTGCAGCTCCCCAGAACGCTGCGATTTCAATGCCAGGGTGTGTTCACCTTTTGACAGATTTGCTAGTGCAACAGGACTAATTCCATTCGTTTCTGAGTGCGTGTAGGTCTCTGCTTTAGGCCTTCTTTTCTCACCTCTCACCCTTGGTGCTGATCTTGCTGTGGAGAGAATACTTTCCTGGTGACAGTGGGAAGGAAGAACCCCACTTCCAGTAGGTAGACTCATTGTTTGGAGCAGAATGGAGGAACTTTTGTTTCTATAGAGGAAAACATTTCCGGTCATATTCTGATTTGGGTAGTTGCATTTGGGGGTGAGGGCGGGGCTCAGCTTTAACCATTTTGGGGATTACTGATAAAGAAGTAAGTTTCTCATGGCTGAATAGCAATGGTTTGGGGGTGTCCAAGGTCTTAACATGGAAGTACTTCTTGCTTACTGAAGGCCTTGTGTTCCATGAAATTACAGCCCCAATGTAGATAACATGTTCTCTATCATCTGTATGTTTTTCTTTCTCTCATCTACTCTCCCCACTTCTTTTTCTTTCCCTTCTCTTTCCTCCTCTCTCCTTCTTCTGTGTTTGCCCTCCCCCACCATCTTGTCTTGCCAAAGGGCCAAAGAAGTGGCTGATCTCTGACCTCTGATCTCTGATTGTGGGAAAAACAAAACCTTTTGTAAATGGGAATGACCAGAAACTGATTTCCGGAGTTTTAGGATGATAGCTAAAAAGATTCCCGGATTTGAGGTGACTGAATCTGTAGAACCAGGAAGAAGCCTGGGCTATGAGTGGTCCCATCTTGTAGAAAACACTGTCTGCGGTCCCCTTTCCTGTTGCGCATCCTGTGTTTCAGAAGTGAAAGGCCATGCTCAGAACCAGCATATGGATATAGAACGTCCTGCTAACTGACAGCTGCTCTGATGGGGAGCAGTTAGGTGTTTATTTTCTGCTTCTCTAATGGGACCTGATGCACACCTTAAGTTTCCCATTTTTATCATTGGGGCAGGGGTTCTATTAAGGTTGTCTTTAAAAAAGTAGGTCAGTGATGTATACTTCAAGAAGATAAATTTGGGGACTCTAAATTAGAGCATGTTATTTGGGTTAGTTGAACAGCTCCAGTTATAATTATGTACTTAAAATGCCAATTAGGGACCCAGAAACCTATTTAAGATAGGTCAGAGAACGGGGTGTGAAATCTGAGTCTTTGTAGGCACTTCATGTGGAATCTCCAGAAATAATGTATTTTGGACAAATTTAAATGAGACCTGGATAAGATGGGCTTACATCTCCCTTCCTCCAGCTGCCAACCTGATGGTTCATAAAACCATTAACAGCAAAATATCAGGATGCCCCTCTTCCTTCTTCTGAGGCATACGTTCTCATCACATAGACCAGGGGTCGTCAAACTTTTGAGACGGAAAGTCTCGTGAGCTGCATGCGGCCCTTTGGGTACATACATGTGGCTCTGAAGTAAAATTGAAAATGAAAATAAAACTATCATAGCTTCATTTATAATATTACTTTAAATTTTCCTTATTTGTAAAAATATATTTATGGCTCTCGAATAATTTTTAAATTGTTGTGTGGGACAGGATTGGCTCTTCCAGGGGTCGGCCAACTTTTGAGACGGAACGTACCCAAAGAGCCACATGTGGCTTGCGAACCGCAGTTTGCTGACCCCTGACATAGGCTAATCATAAAAAAAAAAAAAGTCAAGCAAACCAAAACAAGATTGTATTTTTTTATTTTTTTGATTATACAGGCAATGCATGTTCATTAGAGAAAATCTGGAAATGATAGATGACTAAAAGAAGAGCATGCAAATTACTCCAGTAGTATTGATTAGAGATATAGTAGTTCCCCCTTATCCTCAGGGGCTATAGACCAGACCCCCAGTGTATGCCTGAAACCAGGATAGTACCAAATCTTATATATACTATGATTTTCTTCCCTATAGATACATGCCTATGATGAAGTTTAATTTATCAGGCACAGTAAGAGGTTAATAGCAATAACTAATAATAAAATGATGATTACAACAATATAGTGTAATAAAAGTTATGTGAATGTGGTTTCTCTCTCTCATAACTGCGAAGGCTACTATGTGACTGAGGGGCTGGGAGCCTCTTGGCAAAGGGGTGACTCACATACTGGGCAGGATGAAACGGGACGGCGTGAGATTTCATCACGCTACTCAAAACGGTGCACAATTAATTAATTTATTTTTTATTGGGGAATTGGGGGGATGGGAACAGTGCTGGGGAATTGGGGGAAGGGGAACAGACAAGTTGTTGTCGTTTTGTTCTTCAGTCTAGTTGTGGAGGACGTTGCTTCACTGGCCCAAGTTGGCACCATCATTGCGCTCTTCCCGGGCGAGGCAGATCAGTCGCCGGCTTCAGGACGGCCGCTCACTTCGGCTGCTGGCCGCTAACGCTGGCTGCTGGCCACACACGGTAGCCCGTGGCAACCCACTGCCACAGGGGCTTCAGCTTATGCCGTCGCAGGCGACTCACGGCAGCTCAGCTCCAGGTTGAGCTGTTGTTCAGCATCTTAGCTGTGGAGGGCAGTGTCACTGGCCCTCATATGTGGGATCCGAACCGGGGCCCTCTGGCGTCCCAAGCCAGTTCTTAACCATCGCGCCACTCGGCCGGCCCAGAACGGTGTACAATTTAAAACTTAGGAATTGTATGTTTCTGGAATTTTCCATTTAATAGGTTCGGACAGAGGTTGACCACAGGTAACTGAAACCGTAGAAAGTGAAACTGTAGATATGGGGGGACTATTGTACTCATTTTGGTTTTGTCAACTTCTCTACCCAATTGGTCATGATTGTCTCTCCGCAACTACTCTCGTTAACTGCTCTCTAAGATTGTTTTTAGTGGCTACATGATATTTCAGTTATGCTGTGTCAAGACCTTTTGAACTAATGACCTACTTTTCGATATTTAGGTCCTCCCTCTCTCTCTCTCTCTCCCCCGCTCCTTTCCTCCCTCCATCCATGATCATTAATCAGTTTATCATGAATGTCCTTATAGATATGCCACTTATCTTCTCAAGAGACATTCACATAGGCTGCTCTTACATTTCTGCACCTTTCAGATGCAGCGCCCACCTCTCTGCTTGTTCCCTTCTTGTTCCTGCTGACTGGAGACAAAGAGTAGATTTCAGAGCGCCACAGAAGGATGAGGCCCATATGTTCAGAGCGGGATGGTAAATGCATTTGAATCATAATAATAGTAATAAAATATCGACCACCATTTAACCCTTTGTGAGTCAGGCTCTTGTTAAGTGTTTTACAAACTTTATATCATTGAACCTTCACAACAGTGCGCCATATACTACTGTCCCCATTTGTAGACTGCAAAACGGAAGCATAGAAAGTGAAAGTAACACTTACAACTGAAAGAGTGTTGCAGGCAGGATTGGAACGTTGGTCCAGTGTCAGTCCTTTGACTCTTAACTGTGCTATGCTCGTGAGCCCTGTCCCTTAAATCTTCTGTTTTTTCATTTATAAAATGGGAATAATAGGGCTCGCTTGAGAGCATTGTAAGGGTTAAATGAAGCAGTGTGTGAAAAGCACCTGGCACAGAATCTCAGCAGATAGTGCCATTCTAATGACTACTTATTTTCATCTTATGTAAGTTAGGAATAATAGAGAAATTTAAAAAATTGGCTTCGTGCTGTCTCTACACCTGAGCCTCTGGTTTCCTCACACAAGGAGATGAATCCTTGTATTCGGGATTGTCTCTCAAAATAAACTGGGCCCATGTACTCAGACCAGTACTATATTGGACTTAATCCAGGTGTCTTGGCTTTAAACACTTCCAGTCACAAGATTCTGCAGCCTCTTCAGGACTGTTAGGGATGCTGACTTGTCAAAAGCCATGATAAAAGTAACACAGCCCCGGAGTGCCCTTGTCCCATCCCATCCCAACCCCAGTGGCACCATCCAGAGGTGACCAGTATCCCTTTCTTTTTTTTTTTTAAAGATTTTTATTGAGGAGTTGGGGGATGGAAACAGTGCTGGGGAATTGGGGGAAGGGGAACAGATAAGTTGCTGTCCTTTTCTTCAGTCTAGTTGTGGAGGACATTGCTTTACTGACCCGAACTGGCACCCTCATTGCGCTCTTCCTGGGCAAGGCAAATCAGTCGCCGACTTCTGGACGGCCGCTCACTGCGGCTGCTGGCCGCTCACGCTGGCTGCTGGCTACACACGGTAGCCCATGGCAACCCACTGCCACAGGGGCTGCAGCCTACGCCGTCGCCGGCGACTCATGGCAGCCCAGCTCCAGGTCGAGCTGCCGTTCAGCATCTTAGCTGTGGAGGGCAGTGTCACTGGCCCTCATGTGTGGGATCCGAACCGGGGCCCTCTGGCGTCCCAAGCCAGTTCTTAACCATCGTGCCACTCGGCCGGCCCAAACATCCCTTTCTTGAGCAAACACCCGACTTCTAACGTGGAGTCTTTGCATCCAATCTGAGCATCTGAGTGGTAACAAACAAAAAGTTGCCTTTTACCTAAATGTTGGTGTTAAGTGGAGGACAGTGATGCCCATCCTCTGGTCATAAATTATCCCCATGCCCAACGCTGGTGGTTTTATTGCCCCCACCCAGCCCTTCTATCCTGTCCCTAGGCTGACTTGAGCACTTAGTTGGTTCAGAGCAAAACAGTGCACGGGGATTCTGAGAACATTCCTAGGCTGGGTTATTGTGGATCCAGGACAAGGGAACTCTCTCCTATGTCTGCTGAATTTCCGAAGTCATTTGAGTCCTAACCACCCATGTGAGAAGCTGAGAAGCCTTAGAAAGGGAATCCAGACTTGGGGACTGAGGCTATTTGGTTTCTTTTGAGTAGGAGTAAAGATAGGGTCTTTACTTTGTTAGCCCCGTGAACAAATATTTAGTGGACTCCAGCTATGTGCTAGGCATTGTTCTAAGCACTAGGGGCACATCTCTGAACAAGACAAAGTTCTGACTCTTATGGAGCTTACGTTTTAGTGCACAAAGTAAGCGAGTAAATGGGGTATTTAGATAGTGAGAAGTACCACGATGGAAATAAAATCAGATACAGAGTGATGGAGAGAGGAGGCTATCCCCTGATGGATAGATCGTGCGTGGGATCATATTTTTCCCCTTCTGTTTTCATAGGCGGAACCATTCTTACTGGAACTATGACCAGCCAGAACCGTAGTGATCTTGGTGAGATAGAGTCCATTCCCCATGTGGCAGGCAGACTGACGTTTTAAAAAACATAGACTTGATCATGTCTCTCTTGCCCCAAATTTCCCAGTGGCTTCCCATATCATTCAGAAGACAGTTTAACCCCTTGCTCTGGCTTATGTGTGATCAGGCTCCGGCCTGCCTTCTGTCTCCTCTCTGACCATTCATTCTATTTTTCCCTCTGCACTTAAGCTTCGCTGGTCTCAGGCGCGTCTGACACGCTGCGCACTTTGCAGCCATTGGACCTTTCCCGTCGCTGTTCCTCTGGGATGCCTTTGCCACAGATCTTCATGTGGTTGGCTACTTCTTCTCATCCTTCATGTCCCTGCCAAAGGTCCCCTGACCACCTAACCTAAAGTCCCCAGTGTCCCTCCCCGACCCCGTACCATTACTCTGTTTTGTAGTCATCATAGCACAATATTTCTCACCCTCTAAACTACCCAGTGCATGTTGAATGATGTCACATGTCCCTTCAAGGAGCCCAACCCGACCACGTGGCCGTGTGTTCTGAAAGCAGCTCTCATTGTTCCTGGCCTCAAGCCTCCTTGGGTTCTCTTTAGATTTTAATTTGTTTTAAAGGTTCCACCTTTGACAGCTCAGGTGCGACTGCTCTGATTGGATGGTAATCCAGTCTGTCTTTGGGGTAGCACAAGAAATGATGCGTTCAGAAAAGCGAGAATCAGAACGTAGAGCTGATGAATGCTGTCACCAGCCTCTACCTTGGCCCTCCGCCCCCCCGCTCTGCTCACTCTTCTTCTCTCTTAGATCTCTGTTTCTTTGTCTTTACCTTTATCAGGCCGAGGAAAGAAAAGAGAAATCTGACATTTCTAATCCTGTGTACCTAAGTAGCACAGAGAAGGAGGCCCACATCTCCTTGGCTGGGCCAGTTAACTTGCTGTGAATTGATTCCTTTCATAATCTTCACACCTAGAAGAAATGGACTTACAGCTGACTCGTAAAGCAACAAGGCTGTTGGCCCCCCCCCCCCCCCCCCCCGCTCTTTAAAAAGAGAGATTTTGACTATTAGAGTATATATTCTCCTCCATAACCTCCCACTTAAAAGGTGTTAAGTTTTAATAATCATTTTAGATTTTGTAGTACAAACAGGAAGGCACCCTTTATAAGCCTCATAATCAATTATAAAAGGCTTATTTTTCATTTTTCTCTAAAAAGATTAAAAAAATATTTCTCCCACTTTTGGTCACATTGCAGGCCCTTGTATGTTGTTTGCTGACAGCTGTTCCATGCTGGACCACATCTTTTGTTCTTCCAGTGGCATAGTTCTTCCCAAGGCATAGTATCTGCACACAATTTTCCTGAAACTCTGTAGTGACATTTTACAAGATTTAATATCAGTTCTTTTGGATAGTTCCATGTGGACAAATGGGTCTTAGTAGGAATTCAGCCAACAAAAGACTGTGTTTCCCATATAGCTTCTTAATTTTTAGGATTGGATTCTTGCTAAACAGAATTTAAGTGTGAGAGTCAATCTCTTGTCTCATCTTTCTCCTGGGCTGTGATCTCTGTTTTCTGTGGAAAGCCAGTCATTCTTAGCTATTTAATTTAGAAGTGTGCAGGGAGAGAGAAGGAACAGCATCCAATCTCTTATCTTTGCACACACAGATGCCCTATTTGGTGACACCGAAGCACTAGAGACTCACTGACCCACATTCTTTTCCTTCTCCCGGAGTGTACCGACCGTGCAGGGATCTGCTACCACAGTTCCTTGTAAAATGTGTTGCTAAATGCAGAAATCTCTGTCCCCACTGACTTTACAGTTGTTGGAAATTAGCTCATGACCTAGAGACAGAGAGCTGTGCTTTCAGTGTTGGAATCCTTGGAGGTAGCAGTGGGGGTGAGCAGGGTCATGGAGGATTTGAGAAGACCTTGAACCTAAAACAGAAGCTGGCTTGTGTTTTCCTGACTGTGCATCATGCCTTTCACTCCCTGCTGATGTCTACTGTCTTAACAAATAATAAAAGTAAAGCTTTCTCTGTGTCCGAATTTTTCCTCTGTTTTCCCAGCAAGCTATTTTTGAAAGTGTTTTTCAAAAAAGTGGGGAACATCCCCAGCTTATGTTCGTTGAAGGCAAAAGTCAGAGGCACTTTGGCCAGTGTGGGAGAGACAGAATACCCATGGGAGAGCCCCAGAAGACTGCAGGTGCTCCGCTGGCTGCCTTCTGCCAGCTTTGTAGAACAGCATGAACCCACCCCTGCCCTCGGGCCATAAACAGGACATGCTGCGTGACCTGGAGGTCCGACATTCATTCCTCTGCTTGTCAACTGGAATGACTAGGCTGAGGCCGGTTGCCAAGTAACCCTGGACATAATATAGAAGCAAGAGAACTTGCCCAACGACTGTTCTATTCCATTTGCTTTTTTTCCTCTATTTTCTCTTTCCTTGGAGGATGGAGGGATACCACTTTTGGGTGGGAGGAGATAAAGTGTACTAATTGGAAATATTGATTGTGAGAATCTTACTGTTTTAGTCTCACTGGTCCCAGCTCTAATCAGATAACATGGTGTTAAATTGGAAGGCCCCGACATCTCTCAGAGAGCCCCCTCTTCTTGGATGGATGGGGAGAAGAGGAATGAGCTGCCTTTGGACTCAGCACAGACGTGGATTAGTGGGGAGGAGCCTTGCTGACAGTAAAGGCAGCTTTTCTCTCTATCCTCTCAGTTGCTTGTAATAAGGCACAGTTACAGACGTGGTGCTTCCACTCTGACCGCACCAGACAGGCCACTGTGTCTCATGCCGGAGGAAAGAGCCAGTCCAAGCTGCTTAAGCAGACAGGGGATTTATTGTGGCCTGGAAAGCCCAGGGGTGTTCTGACTTTGGACCAGCCTGGGTCCCGTGGCTCACACAATGTCTGCAGGCCCGGTCCCTTGCATCTCTCAACTCTGCCTGCCTTTAGGCTGGCGCCATTCGCAAATGGCCTCTTCCCTTGCGTTGGCAAGATGACTTGTGGCCAAGAGTTTGAACCGAAGTACCGAACATGGTTCTCATTGGTTTTTTTGTTGAATCACATGTTCATCCTTGAGATAATCTTTGAAGCTTGCCTGGCCAGAGCCCAGAGTGGAGTCAACAGCATATGAAATAAATGTTCCGAAAGTCAGGGAGGGATGGCTTCCCAGAGGAATATTAGGGTGCTATAAATACAGAAGGGGGGATAGCTGTCAGGCGGCCAAGGCAACAAAATTCCTCCACACTGGCCTGAGTAAATTGAACGAGATCGTACAGAGAAGAAAGAGGGCTGTGCCTCTTGAATATCTCATGATTTTTCTCCAGATTTGGATAAGTTAATTTGGGCAGGCTATGTTTTAATAAAGCAACCCTGGAAATTCAAATTTGGAGGGGGAGAAACGAGAGAGTTTTGAAGTTTTGGGGACCACCTGGATTGGGCAGACTGTGGGCAGCCTGAGAATAGTTTTTGGGAGCCATGTGCCTAGTGAGTAGGGGTTGGGGTGTCAGGTGGGTAGGAGTGAGAGAGGGGACTGCTCCTGCTGGGACAAAATTTAAAAATAAGAAGCAAAATGTTGTATGAGAAGTATTAGGTAATGCAGGAGAGTTCTATAACCCGCAGCCAATGACTGATTATCTTATAGCCTGGCCAGTATGAGAACTAGTTCTCTCCATCTTCCAGAGTCCGACTGTTTCCCCTTAGAATGACACTACGGTTTGGGAAACAAAATATATCTAGCCGAACTTGTTTAAAATCTGCTGACGTCTAGTGCAGTGGATTCAACTACCAAGGTCAGCAAAAGTTTTCTGTAAAGAGCCAGATAGTTAATACTTTAGACTCTGTGGGCCACCTAGGGCCTCTGTTGCATAGTCTTCTTTTATTGCCTTTGTTTTCACAAACCCGTCGTAATAATGTAAAAGTCATTCTTAGCTCACATCTCCTACAAAAATGGGCCAAGGGCTGCAGTTTGCTGAGCCCCAGCGTGGGTTGTGGGGTCTGGCAGACCTGGGTTCCAGTCCAGTCTGTGTTGCTTATGAACCGTGTGGGCATTTTTACCTCGCAGACACTCAAGTTGTCCCACGTTTCTCAGTTATAGAGTGAGTTTGGTGAGTCATGGGGTTATGGTGAGGATTGTTCAGAAAGTATCAGCACTTTGGAGTCAATGGCTTGACCCTTTACCACTGCGCCAGATGCTGAGGTGGGGGCGGCGGGAGGGAGAGGGGGGCCAAGCTCTAAGAGCCTTTGTAATTTCCATTGTTCTTCTTTTGATGCCCTCTTTATTTTTCTCTGTCCTGGGCAACTCTCCATCAGGTTTTGGGAACTTGGTGCCAATATGAGTTTCATTTCTGTTGTGTTCAGGAAGTGACCCATATTTTAATCCATATTTGGCAGTCACCGAAATAAATTGGCTTGGTTCATTATCAAAACGCAGACGATGTAGTTGTGTTGCTTCCAGCCTGAAATTCCCTCCTTATCCACTTTTTCACTGCATTTCAATTTATTAGCCTATCAAGGCCTCTTCTTAAAGCCAGAAGGAGAATTGTTTTTTTAATCCTGTTTTATCAGAGAGAATCATAGAATTGTGGATTTTTGTTTGTTGGACTTGGTGGATAGATGTCAACAGGTAGGAAAAGGGCCAAATTTCTCCCCGGAGTCTCAGCCCTGTTACCTATGCTTTGTACAGGTGTGTTATGATGGACTGGCTGGAAATCATATGATCTTTCACATCCTCAGTGTCTTGCAAAGCACTTGCCTTCTTTAAGTCTTTGCTCAGTTTCTGTCTCAGTGAGCTCAACGCTGACAGCCCCTCCCATCCCACTTCTCCATTCTGCTTTTCTTGTTCTAACCTCCTGCATCATATATTTATTATGACTTCTGTTTTTGTCTGTTTCTGCCTACTAGAATGAAAACTCTACAAGGGCAAGGATATTTCTCTTTGTTCACGTCTGTGTTTCCAGTGCTTAGAATGGCATCTGGTACGTGAATATCCATTGAATGAATGAATGCTTTGATTCTTTTATCGGAATGTTGACCACATCCTATTCTCTCTGGCCTCGGAGCCATAGGACTTGGGTTTGAATATTGACCTTGCCACAAATTGCCTCTGTCTTTGAGCAAATCACTTAATCTCTCAGGACTGTAGTTTTCTTATCTTTAAAATAAGGGGTTAGAGGAAATGATTGCTGAAGTTTCTGCTAAGTCTATAGTTCTGTGATTATAATCTCTTGTTAGAAAAGATGATGGACTGCGATTAAAACTGCCACAGATATTTCCTAACATGCTTGGAATTTCATCGTTGGGCCAACTGGATTGAAAGAGTTTCAGAAAGCGTTTGTGGAGGCACCTTTTGCCTTCATGAGACAGTTCTTAAGTATTACAGTGTGACTGCCTTCAGGAACCTTTCCACTTGTCTCTTGAGGATCAAGTCCAGATGTCTTGCTAGGGCTTTGGGAGCCCTGCGTGCTCTGGCCCCTGCCTGCGCTCTCAGCCTCACGTGGCCTGCGTGCCTGTGCTCTGTGCCCCAGACCTTCTGTTTTTGTTTTGGTTTCTCCAGTGGATAATGGATTTCCCAGCAGCAGTCCATTGACTATTTCTGTTCTTTCTACCTGGTGCCTTTCCCGTCTGCCTCTGTTTGGTCAGTGCGTACTCCTACTCCAGGTCTCCACACACCGGGCAGGTGGACTTAGCGAGGGGTTGGCAATCTCGGTTCCCCTGTGAATCTCACTGGTGGAAGTGTGGAGACAGAAAGGGCCGCGTCTGCTCAGGAACTGTGATGAGTCTGGGTTGGCCGGAGCATCCACGCAGTAAGAAAGCCCGGGATTTGGGGATTAGATTGTGGAAGGCTTGGGTGCCACAGTGAAAAGTCTTGATTCAGTGGAGACTGGGAAGCCACAGCAACTTTTTTTGAGTAGCACCGTGACATCATCAAAGCTTTATGAACTAAATAGCACAGATAATCCTCAAAGAGCATTGAAAACATTATTTCCCTAATCCCTAAAGCATACTTGGGGGGATAAATGCTAGGGTTCCTGTTTTGCAGATGGAGAAAAGCAGGGACACATAATGATTAAAGGACTTAATTTTGGCGTCACAGAAAAAGCGGTGATTAGGCCAACAAGTGTTTTTATAACTAAATAGAATTGTGATCTTGCAAGATTGATGAATGCTGCAAGTGACTTTGTTCATTTTTTTTTTTTCACGTGGGTAGCTAAGTGAATCGTTGTGTTGAGTGTTGAGAGGCTGTCTCTCAAAGGTGACTGACTCATGGATGCTTCTGGAAGCTTTGGCAGAGACTTGGATTCTGCTTAGGAGATAACTACATATTTTGGGGGATGGATGCAGGGTGTTTCTTTGTATCATAGCTGTGGTCACCCTGTGTGGTTGCTTTAGTATAGATTTAGCAAGATCAAGGAGGAGGTGGATGTTAATCTCTACCCCCCCCGGCTGGAGTAGGAAGGGTTCTTTCATAGTAAGCCTGGTCTGTGATTCCATGTGATTTAAGCTTTCAGGCAGGTGTTTCAGGCAGCTTCATTACAGACTGTGTAAAGCAGGGTTTGAAAATGTCAGACTTCAGTGTTGTAATCGACGATACCCACTATGCGTTGGAGCTGTGCTTCTCAGACTTGAGTGTGCATCTGAGTCCCTTGGGGACCTTGTTAAACTACAGCTTCTGAGCCGGGCCTTGACACTGTGTGTGTTTCTTTCAAGCTCCCAGTTGATGCCAGTGCTGCTGAGTTTTCCCCTACCTAACCCTCTGTGCCCAGCCTTTCTCTTTCTTGGTGTCTCAGATACTTATTCCCTTTAGTGGATGCTTGTATTCACCCGTGGGACTCATGGGTTTGCTTGTGGCTACCTCTGTAAGCTAGAATGGCCTTTTCAAATTGAAAGTCTGATCATGTCACCTTATTGCTGACGCCCTTTAGTGTCCCCTGATTGCACCCCCTTATTGTAGTCTGGCCTACTTGCCTTTGCAGTTTTATCTTGCACCATCTTTGCATTTTCCAGCCACGTGGCCCCCTTTCTGCTGCCTTTGATGCTCATGTGCCTCCCCTCCTGGGGCTTTGACACACACAGTTCCCTCTGTGGAGCACTCCTCAGCTTCCCTTCCCATAACTCTCCCTCCTTCATCTCTCACTTAGCTCAAGTGTTCCTTCCCCTGGGTGCCGGCCTGCGCCTCCCCGCCTGGTGACCTTCCGCTATTGCCAGGTCTCTCTGGCGAATAGCTGGGGTCAGCAGCAGGGAGATGGATTTGGTTGGGGCATTGCTGGATACTGTTCTCCAAATTGCCCCCTCAAGTGGAGCGTCGTGCATCATTTTAGGAAGCTGTCGGTTGCCCAAGAACTGCCTTTCAAAAGCTGCTCTGCCTGGAAGGGTAGCGATGGTGAAAGCACCCTTCATGGTGAAGGAGGAAGAGGAGGAGCGAAGAGTTTCCGCGAGGAACTGAGTTGTGCCATCTAAGGCTCGCGCCTGGGGCTGCTGTTTGTTTATGTGTACACACTCAGTGCGCGGTCATCGGTGCCTCGCTTTACCCCCATGCTTCTCCTTTTTCTGTCTTCCTTGCAGTTTTATAAATGCAGAAACTGTACCCCAAAGGAAAGAATTGACTGTGTCAGGACTGTGGGATATATGGCTGAGCCGAGAGAAGAATTCAGGTCTGATTGCAGCCGGGGCCTCTTCCCCCACCGCCCCACGCTGCACTGCATTTCAGCCAGCTCCCTGCAGCCCAGCAGCCTCTGGGCAGCGGCCTGGGCCTGCGAACAGCCCTGTTTAGGGGACACAATTGGAATGCATTGAAGAGATGTCCTGAGTATATTCTACAGCAAACCTAACAAACCTTATTAATTTCGTCACCTTTCCTGCTGTGGTCACAGCTCTGACAGCAGTGAAGACTATCTAGAGTAACAACTGCGGGCTTTTTAGAGGCATGTTTTAATGCTTTTCCTTTTTCTTCTTTGGAGATGCGTCCCTTGCATTTTGGATCCTTCTCGTAACTTATTACAACATAGAATGCAAGGCCCACTTAGAGTCTAAGCTCCATGAGGACAGAATCTGTGGCTGTATCCTCAGTCTTCTGCAGTGATGGACACGTAACAGCCACTCCACAAATGGTTGTCAGGAGAAATTTGGTGATTTGTAATGTGGTGGGAATGTCTTCCCCAAAGCCCCAGCCTTTCAGCCATCCTGGCAGTGATGCTTAGAGGCCGGGGGTATTGGTTCCTGTAAATTCCTCAGCAAGGTGTGTTCTGTGAGCTGCAGAGAGTGACCTGAGCCACAAGAGCACCTTGTAAGTGGCTTCACAGCTGCTCATGCACCTGCTTGATTCATTGGACGTACACAGGGGGATTCACAGTGGTAAACAAAGTGGCTTGATCCCTAAGGGCACATTTAAAGGTTATCCTCCGATTATCCTTGGATGTGAACTCTGAGAGGAGCCATGCTTATCTTCCCCCTTGTCTGGCGCGATCCAGAAAGCATTGACTGCAGAATAAGTAACTATCAAGAATCCAGACTAAGTGGATGAATAACATTTATCCGAACTTAAAGGTTGGGGTGGGGAGCTGGGAGGACCATAGAGACACAGCTTACTTACTTCTGCTCTTTGTGATTCATTGGAGTCACCTCCCTCCCTCCTTCTCTCCCCCCATTCCCTCCATCCCCCACCTTTATTTTGGGCTTGTCTTACATTAAACGGCCATCAGAAGACCAAGCCCTTTTTCTTGTTTAGCCCCATTATTTGTACTTCTTGCAGTGTTAGTTCAGCAATTCCCCAACTTTCCATGATTCTTCTTGGAAACTCAGCAGCGTGTTCTCATGGGCTCACATGTACTTGGACCTTCCTAGCTGTACGTACGTGTGACGTCTGCAAGCTGGAAGGTCTTAGCCTCAAGGTGGGAGGACAGCAGGGGCCATGGTGAAGAGAGATGGAAATGGTGCCAGGTTCATTTCTGTTCCAGCCTAAGCAAGTAAACGTCCAGACCTCCACGTGGCATGGCTTCTGATCCTCCCCAACCGGGAACATCAGGTCACTGGGCAGAGGCAGTGGGTTCGCGTGTAAGGTTCAGTCAGCAGCTCGCTGCGGGTGCCACTTCCTCCTGTTCTTGGGGCATTTGTAATCGCATGACGGGTGGTTCTGTGGTTAGTTGGTGGGGGCACAGGGCTGACTGCTTTTTCTTTTAAAAATTTGTTTTCGGGGATTAGCTTTTATTTTATTTTTTTTCCTTTGGTCTTGAGCTGTAGAATTTCCATAGGAGCCTTTTAAATTGCATTTTACATATCATCCACTTTTCCCTCCTGTCATCTCCAAGTTGACATCCATGCATCTGGTGCTGCACTGGGGCTAGTGACAGTCATAGAGAATATCTGTGGATGACGCCCCATGTGCCAGACCTTCTGTAAATCCTGTATGTGCTGTCACCGAATTCTCCAAACAGCCTTATAAGGTAGTGATACTATCACGGTTGCCACCCTCTCCATTTTATAGATAAGGAAAGCCATGAGATCCATTTGGAAAAATAGGAGGTGCCCCCTTGTGATAAAAACAAACAAAACAATACAAAAACCTAAGTAATTCTTTGAGGAAAGGGAATGATACCTTGTGTGAATAGCAGGCATATTTTCTAGGCTGCCTCCTAAGGTGTGAGATTTAGTAGAGGTTCCCCCCGCCTCCCTCCTTTTTCTTTTTTAGAACTGTTACCAAGGAGATAAATTGCCTTCCAAAGGCAATTACGCTGAAGAATTCTTCCTGCTTTTGGTTACTCGCGTGTCTGAAGAAGCCACCATACCCAACCGGTTTCCTGGCAAGCCCTAAGGATGAAAATGCCTTGTCCTGACCGACCGCTTGTGGTCAGGGGAGCCCACACCTCTCAGGGAAACACTGTGCTCTTTAAAAATGAATTAAATCCATGCCATTCACGCTCATCCGTAATGCCAGCCATTGGCTAGAGTATCCATGTAAATAGTTGCCTTCTGTCTGGGAGACTGGAGTGGGTGTGGGTCAGATTGAGTAACCTTGTGGAAAGTGGATAAAAACTGGACTGAATAGATGAACATCAAAGAGGATCTGTTCCCTCTCAGATCCCTGGCAGCTCCAGAGGCTGTGAGCACTGCGATGAGAACCACTGTTCTGTGGTACCTTCTATGTGAATGAAACGTTTGTTTACAACTAATGGCCGGGGAATACTGTTTTGTACAGTAACGGCTACAGTTTTCTGTATTGTAACCCAGCTCCATTATCACTGGGGATGAAGGATCTAAAGGGACGTGTTGAAATTGACATTTTTCAAATTTTGTTTTGATTTTAGTCTTACCTTCCAGAGCATCCTTTAACAGAGCTGGGCCCAGTTCACAGGATTTAACTTGTTTAAACTTTGGTCACCTTTTGCTTTTTTTTTGTCCTTAATTTTAGTAGGAAGGCTGATAAGAGGTGAAATTGCTGAGATCTGTTAGTAGAATGGAAGAGACAAAAAGTAATTATAATCACCAACTAAAGTGGCTCTAGAGGTTTTGTGGATTGAAGTTTCTCAATTTTATTGATAGAGAAGTAGACATTGGAAAAATGTTTTTAACCACTTTATTGAGATATAATTCATAAACCATGGCACTGGAAATTTGGAATTAGCTCAGGGACACCTGAGTAGACAGACTGAATCTGGGACTCCGGTGAGCAGCCCCTAGACTTAAATGTTTGGTTCAAATTGGGAGGCTCAAACTTGAGTTCGATTCCATCTAAGCCTATAACAGAGAGATAGTAGAACATGGGCCAACCTCATAGGGCTACTTTGAGGATTCAGTGAGCTAATAGTGCATATAAATTGCTTATCAGCCGAGTGTGGGCAGAACCTCAGTGAATGGTGGCCGATTTAGACCCACTGGTCCAGCTTCATATACAGACTCTCACTAGATCTGGAAACCTTATCTTTCTGGCCTGCATAGTTTTGTGTGTGTGTGTGTGTGTGTGTGTGTGTGTGTGTGTGGTTTTTTTTTTTGTTTTTTTTTTTGTTTTTGTTTTTGTGGTTAAAGAATAGTTAATTGAATTGAAAATTGCATTGTTTTGTGTTAGGGAAAGAAAATAGTTATTTGTGATGCTGATTTAATTTAGCGTGACCAGATAAAATACAGGATGCCCACTTAAATTTGAATTTCATAGAAGCAAAGACACATTTTGATGTGTAAGTCAGTCCCCAAATATTTCTTGTTTACTGTAAGTTTAACTGGTTTACTTGCATTTTTATTTGCGAAATCTGGCAACTCTGATTTAATCCCATTGTTGGCCCTGCTTGGAATCTTTGGCTCCCTTTATGATCACTACAAATGAGTTGAGGAATTTTGAATAGCAGTAGGGATATGATGGCATCACATTTGCAGCTCCCCTGTCGCCCCATCCTTTGTTGTTGCTAATAGAAACCTGGCCTTTCACGGATAGCCCCGTCATCCACTAAACACCGGTTGCATAGCAGCCAAACATCTTTGTTGAAAAATAAGGCCGAAGGAAATCTGTCTGATGGCACTTCCTTTGCTTTACGGTGTTGCTGAACTTGTGGTGAGGAGGACCTCGGGAATTTCCGGAATCATAAGAGTCCTGCGGTGGTGTGTGCAGTTCCCCTCGGAGGAGTTGGGTCCGGAGGCAGGGATCCCGGTGGCATCCGGGGAACGGTGTTCTCAGGCTTCACGCGCCATTTGGAAGCCTTGCCTGAGCAGGACGCCAGCAATGAGCAGCCCCTGTGTTCAGGTGTAGGGAACACATGGACACAAAAGAAATAAAAATCCCGGTCCTTGATAACTGAGGAATGTGTGGTTTCATAGAGAGAGAGGACCAGCAGGTAGCAATAATTGCTGTGATTTCCTGAGCACTTCCTTTGTGACTTGGTCACAGCACTGGTGGGTGCTTTCCATGCACTGTCACGGAAATCCTCGCAGCAGCCCTGTGAGCAAGATTCTCTGATTATCCCCATTTCCACATGAGGAAACATCTACTCCAGTCCGCCTCAGCAAGTTATGTGTAATAGTTGTATAATAATATCACACTTCACTGTTATGTAACTATTACACACTATATATATATATATATATATATATATATATATATATATATATATATCCATGTATAAATATATCTCTCCTAATTCTTTGGGTTAGGTTGAACTATATGAAATTGTCATTTTTGTAGGTCAAAACTGGTTGGTAACGTATTGGTAATTTCACGCGATTCAACCTATAATGAATTTTTGATGCAGGAGCCAAGGTAGAACAAAGGCTTTTAAGTCAGACCAACCTGTGCGTATGTGGCAGGCTCTGTTCCACATTCTAAGCTTCCATTTCCTCATGTAGAAATGGGGCTAACCAGAGAATCTTGCTCACCCGGCTGCTGTGAGGATTTCCGTGACAGTGCATGGAAAGCACCCACCAGTGCTGTGACCAAGTCATAAAGGATGTGCTCAGTAAATTACCGCAGTTATCGCTATCTGCTGGTCCTATCTCTCTATGAAACCACACATTCCTCAGTTATCAAGGACTGGGATATTTATTTCTTTTGTGTTCATGTGTTCCCTACACCTGATGTACTACATTTTGTTTTGCCATTCACCAGTTCACAGGTATTTGGATCATTTCTACTTTTTGGGTATTACGTATATTGCTACTATGAAAATTTGTACAAGTTTTTGTGTGGGTATATGTTTTCATTGCTCTTAGGTAACTAGGAGTGAAATTCCTGGGCCATATGGTAAATTTATGTTTAACTTGAGCAGATCTTTGAAGAAAGAGCTTAAAAAAATGGATTTACATGAAGGTTCAGAAGTGGGAATGAGATTTGAACTAGCCAGTAAAATAGCAGTAACGTGGAGCCAAGTACCAGAATTCAGAAAGGTGAGCTGAACAGATTTTAAATTGGGGAAGTTAAGAAGGGCAGCTGGAGTTAGCCAGAGAGCTTGAGTCCCATGAAGACTAATGCTGCTCCTCTTTTCATATTCAGCAGTGTGGGCAAAAGACTTCTCTTTCCATTGCTGTTTCTGAACACAGGTATTGGAATATATTTTATGATCTAATAGCACTAATAGTCCTTAACAGGAAGGTAGCGATGCCTCCTTCTAGAGCATTATTTTTAAATGCCAAGACCCACAGTTTTGCTGAGAAAAATATGGGCAATATACTATAATGAGTTTTTCATAAAGCTACATTTATGTAATGCAGAGGTTTTGTCTTATTCTGAGAGTGTATCTTTCTTACTATTTTGGAATCAACTGTTCTTTTTATATTGAATGATGATATACATTTTTTAAGTGGTTGTGCGTGGCATAATAAAACATTGGCAACCGTGTGTGTGTGTGTGTGTGTGTGTGTGTGTGTGTGTGTTTAGTTTAAGTTGGTTGTTGAAATCCTCAAATCTGGGACTCACTGCTCCAGAGAAGGTTGTGGGAAGGAGGCTGTTGACATCTATGGTGGCTCTTGTGTTTTGCCTCCTCTTTCATTTTCTTATGTGATTGTGGAGTGTGGGCAACTCGTGTGATGCCTGGCTAAGACCAGAATGAAAGATTAGTGAAACCAGAAAGGACGATCCCAAGCATGTCACCCTATTACGTAGACACCAGACCCTGTAAATACGTACATGCAGTTGATGGGCACATGCCATGTTCAGTCACTTTGGGTTGTGTAAGGAAGGCAGAACCAAGCACAGGTTGGATCTGATGTGCATGTTTGGGCTAGCCAACACTTGACTCTGTTCAGGGTAAGTGTTTGTTTTCTTTGGACCTTCTGCTGAGGTTGGAGGCTCTGCAGAAAGCCCTGGGGTACGATCTTCAGGACAGAAGAGCAGCACTGGTCCTGAGGAGGAAAGAAGCCCTCAGTCTTGCTCTGGAGTGCCTCTTCTCTACCCTGGAGTTAGAGAGTGGAATTTTTCTGTAACACGACCCTGAAGTACATATAGCCCTTTTTTTCCAGTTAATAACAATAGTGGTGATGCTATTGGTGAAATTCATAAGAGGAAAATAAATGCACTGAGCTGAACACTGTGCTAAGTGCTTTCAGGCGTGATGTAATCTGACCCTAGCAACAATTGTGTTAGCGAGTTATGGTTAGTTCCTATTTGTATGAAGCAGCTTAGGGTCAGGAATGTTTAGAAACTTGTTCTCTTAACTTGCCACTGAATGAGACATGCAGAGTCAGTAAGCGGCCAAACCAGGATTCAAACCCAACCTGTTCTCTTAAAAACCCAAGCCTCTCAGTTCAGCAGTTTCAACCTCCACTCTCCTTCCCAGAGGCTCAGCACCTTCGGTTCAGCTTTACTGCGGAGGTCTTGTGTGGGAAAAGGGGGTGGAGGTGGAGTCCTTGAGCCTTGCTTGGCAAGGCCCCCCCCCCCAGGCAGCCCACACAGCGCTGGGGTGTCTAAAACACTATTTGCTGCCCCTCTGTCTACAGACGGCTCTATTGATTCAGCCTTGGGAAGTCTTTGCCCTGGCCGCCCTCCTCACCCCTTGTGTTGATACATCCCCAGGATGTTCAAGTTCACACCCGCGCTGCAATCCCGGCTCCTGGGGCTGAGGACATGATAGGAGCACCAGCCGGGACAGGGTTCTGCGGGGCCGTGCTTCCCCCTTGCCCGCCCTGGGGACCTGGGGGCTTTTTATCTGCTGTCTTCCGGCAGTTCTTACAGGCCATCGTTTAAATGCTTTGCCATTTCCAGTGAGGAAGGTAGATGGAAAATGAGAAATTGGAAGGTTCTCTCCGTTTCTCTTTTAAGTTTAAGAATGTTGTATTTTACAGAGAATGTGGGACTGAACAACAGTTGAATCTCTCTTCTGCTTGTTAAACTTCAGTCTCAGGTAGAGGTGGTGAAATCCCATTCGTCTAACCAGTATCAAATTTTGCTTAGTGGTACTTAATTTTTCCCCTCCCCTCTACACAATTTAACATTTGCCTTAGTTTTTATCCTCAGCAACCTGTGAGATATGGCTGGTGTTACTAACTTTTGGTAAAATGGAGTCGCCGTGGCATGAAGGGGTTGAGTTGCGCAGGGTCTGGCGAGAACTGGATCTAGAAATCAAGTCTTCTGATTGCTGCTTTCCTTGTTACCGCTTTGTGGAATGGACTGGACGTTGACAATGAGATCCGAGGACTGGGCAGAACCTGAAGCCCCTTCTAGCTGGTGGTTTGAGCTACTTAGAGCATGGTGCATTTGTTTGGGACCAGGGTTGAGCTCCAAGATGAACCAACCAGCCCTACAAAGAAAGAAAAGCTCTCCTGTCACCTCAGAGGGTGCCCTGACCCCTATCAGCTGAAAGATTCTGCCACTGGAGTAGAGAGAGATGTGGAGCAGCTTTTCTTCTTGGGTGAACTCAGAACGTGTTTCATCCATATATGGCATGTTACTTATTAAGCTTGTGTTTTTTACTTGTCTGATTCTCTGGCACCTTGCCCGTCAGTCAGTTGCCCCTTTATAAGTGCCTGTATGTCTGGGTGTTCTAAGTCATGAGCTTTGACTTTGATCAGAAATTTACTGCATGCATTTCAAAGGACTTGGTTGAGTGCAATTGCATGAAATGGCAGTGTTAAATTTTGTAGTGTAGAAATGTTACAATAGAACCCTATGAAATAAGTGCTTTCAGTGTCCTTTTGAGTGATCTTACTTGTATGTCTTATCAGTCTGTTAGACATCTTTATTACTCAACTAATCTATGTTCATCATAGAGTGATTAGAAAATTAGGATAAGCAAAGAGAAAAAGAGGAAAAGAAAAGAAAAAATGTATATAATCTAAATAAAAGTCCCTTGAGAAAAGCCAGGATGTGAAGGACTTTGAATTTCTCAGAAGGAGGGACTGAGTCAGTCGATGCAAGTTATTGTCATTCCCAGAGTGGCTCCTCTCTTCCTTGTTTCAGATACTAGAGATCAAGACATAAGTTGCGGTGTCTGAGCATTCGGTTTGCTGCAGTGTGCTATGAGCCCAGATGGTTCAGGGGTCAAAACCCCTGCTGTTAATGTACCACTTGCTAGGGGTGGCTGTGAAAAGGGAAAATTATTCCATTGGGGTCTCCTATTTGTACAGTTTTTGCAGATATTTCTGAAGCAAAAAAGGAGCAAATAGTCTTAAACATACTTCGTCTTCACTTACTCCTCCCAGCCCTGGGAGCTATCCATCCATCTACCTACCCACCTATCCATCCATCCATCCATCCATCCATCCATCCATCCATCCATCCACTCATCCACTCATTCGTTTGTTCAATTGTTCATCTCTTCAATACCTATTTACCAAGTACAACTACTGAGCACCAGACTTTGTTTGCATTTGGCTCTGGGAATACAGCATGCATAAGACAAGTTCCTGCTGTCACGGAGCTTGTGTTGGATTGGTGCAGGTTGTGTACCATTGCTTCCCTTTCAGTTTTTCCTTCTTTGGCCATGAAGGCGTTCTCCTCTCACCTGGAGCTGAACAGACCCATAGGTTCTGTCCTGGAGCGCAGCCCACCCTCCCACTGACAGCCAGCCTGAAACTTGATCATCCCCAATGGGGAAGGTGAGGAGGAGAAGGCAGCATTTGGCTGGCTGAATTCTTCTCAAAGTGGGACTTGACTTTTGTCTGGGAGGAGTAGGGGAATAGATCACAGAGGGAGGGGTTCCTGGCTTTATCAGAGAGAGAAGGCCTCATTGTGTGTTGTTGTTGGAACAGGTCCCAGAGACCTCAGTACAATTCTTTGGACAGGGCTGAGCTAAGCTACCATGCCATAAAATAATAGCTAAAAGAATCAGTGTGGAATTTAGGATAGTATCAAAAGGAGCTCTGTGTTACAACTCTCTCTAAGCAGAGGGCAAGACTTCGGCCCCAGGTCAAGCCCTGTTGTTAACTTCATAATATCTCAATGAACATGCCTTTTGTGTCTGTGTGTCTGCTCTCCCTGTCTCTCTGTCTCTCAATCTTTCTGTCTCTCTCGGGATTTTGATGGAAAATATAAAACTTAGTCTCTGTAAATTCTCTTCCTTTCAAGCGATGGCATATTTGTGTGGATGCATGAGTTGCAGAGATGGAGACATTAGACCAGAGAACTTAGAAAGTTCCAGGAAACCGTATTTCTCAGTCTTAGTCACTCACGCACCTCCCTCATGATTTTTTTGCCACATCGACATACCACTTATTCTGTTGTTTACCTAACGTATTTTGGTTTTTTTAAAATGAGAATACTTGTTCTTGTTTGTAAGGACAAGTTTTAAAGGGGTATTTTATAACTTGGCCATAAATAAAGCACCAGTCTGATTTGCCCCACATAGATAGTAACCGTAGGTATCAACTTGCCGACTCTGATGGTTATTTATGTGCCACCTGTCATAAAATGACTTTGTGCACCCCGCAGAGGGGTGTGCTTACCACGCTTCGGGAGGTTCAGTTGTAGGTTGTACTAGCTCTGGCCAGCAGATTCCTGGAGAGTCAGGTGAATAAATCGGCCCGCTTCCAGAAACGTTTCCTCCATCTCCCCCTGCCACACTAAAACGAGTTACTGGATACAACACAGTCAGTGTACGTGAGGCCTCGGAGTGTCACAGGTGTAAGGGGAGGGAGCCTTCTCGGCGGCCCCCTTTCCCATTGTCTGCGGGCACTGGCCCCTTGGAGAGCTGCTGTGTCCTCTGGGCACAGAGTCACACTGCCGGGGCTGAGGAGCCGAATGAAGGCGCACGTGAAATGTGCCATTGACCAAACTGTCTACACACCAGGAATTTTCCTTCCCATCTCTTCAGCAACTTTTTCCACCCCGTGTGGCAGAGCAGAATCTAAGAGTGGGATCTGAGGGCCTTCAGCTTGGGTTCAAATCCCAGGCCTGCGCCTTCTGCGACATTGACAACACACGTATTCCATAACAAACGTTGTGTGCCTACTATGTGCCAGCCACCGCTCTAGGCTCTAGGAAAATATATTAGAGAACAAAACAGGAGAAAACCCATGCCTTCACTGAGCTCATATTCTGGTGTTATCTTCATCTGTGCAAAGGGAGTGATAATAGCCCTACCTCCTATGGTCATTGTGAGGTTTTAGTGAGCTGGCGTAGATGAAGGGTGCTCAGTATAGTGCCTCGCTCAGCGATTGCTTACTAACTGCTCGCTGTTTAATTATGATACCTAGGTGCCTGGCGTTGTACCAGGCTTGGAGCCCTTTGAGCCCACTCCTGCGTTAGTTTCAGCAGCACCCAACTGAAGTATTCTCTCCTTACTTCTTAGCCTGTAAGTTTTTCTCGAGGCCCCACAGCCTGCATGGCTTGGAGCCTCCTCCTCTAATCACAGGACTCTAAACACCCCTGGCCACCCCCCTGAAATCAGCTTACTCATCACCTCGCTGCATGACGAGTTGGCATTCTCATGCCCTGGATGACGTTTTGCGGAAGGGAGCTTTTGTCCTTTTGTTAGCCGAGAAAGTCTCCCCTCTCCCTTGCTTTCCCCCCAGTACCTCCTCCTCTCTTCCTGTAGTGTGAGGGTTGTTTGGTCAGAGATCCTGGCCCTGTAGTGTGCTGTAAGGATCTGTTTAGCACAATTCTTTATTCCTGTGAACAGGAAAAGCCTGTGATAGCTTGGCTGATCTAAAACAGAGGGTACTGGTGTTTTTGTCTTTGGATGGGTTTGACTGCATTTTAATTCTACTCATTTCTAAACATAAAAGTGGTATTTATCACTTCTGTAGTTAAAACACAAACGTAAGGTTTTGTTCTGGGTCCCCTGTCCCCGAAAGGCAAACATCTCCCTTGACTCAAGTGCTCAGCAGCGTGTCTTACAGTAACTTGGGCCCAGTGGCCAAGCTGTATGAGCCGACTGCTTCAGAAGTGACACCAGCCTGCCTGTGCCCAGCAAGGAGTGGCAGGGCAATTTCTTAGAGTTTGGAACAACCTGAACGGTGTGTGTTGTAGTTTGCGAGGGCTGCCATAACAAAGGACCACAGACTGGGTGGTTTAAGCAACAGAAACTTCCTTTCTCACGATTTTAGCATCTAGACATCTGATATCAAGGGGTTGGCAGGGTCAGTTTCCTCTGAGGCCTCTCTCCTTGGCTTGTAGATGGTTGTCTTCTCCCTCTGTCTTCACATGGTCTTCCCTCTGTAGTTGTCTGAATCCTTATCTCTTATAAGGACACCAGTCCTATTGGATTAGGAGCCACCAATATGTCCTCCTTTAACCTTATTTACCCCTTTAAAGGCCTTATCTCCAAGTCCAGTCACATTCTCAGGGACTTGGGTTAGGATTTCGATATATGCGTTTTAGGGGACACAGTTCAGCTCATAGCAGTGGGTTTCGTGAACGAAGTTCTAAAATACACTCATATTATCTAGGCCTTGAGTTGCTCAGATGGGTCTTTTTTTTTTTTTTTTTTAAAGATTTTTTATTGGGGAATTGGGGGGATGGGAACAGTGCTGGGGAGTTGGGGGAAGGGGAACAGACAAGTTGCTGTCGTTTTGTTCTTCAATCTAGTTGTGGAGGATGTTGCTTCACTGGCCCAAGTTGGCACCATCATTGCGCTCTTCCCTGGCGAGGCAGATCAGTCGCCGGCTTCTGGACAGCCGCTCACTGCGGCTGCTGGCCGCTCACGCTGGCTGCTGGCTACACACGGTAGCCCATGGCAATCCACTGCCACAGGGGCTGCAGCCTACGCCGTCGCCGGCGACTCACGGCAGCCCAGCTCCAGGTTGAGCTGTTGTTCAGCATCTCAGCTGTGGAGGGCAGTGTCACTGGCCCTCACATGTGGGATCCGAACCGGGGCCCTCTGGCATCCCAAGTGAGTTCTTAACCATCGCGCCACTCGGCCGGCCCCAGATGGGTCTTTGAGGGTAGTAGGAGGACTGGAAGGTGAGCCAGCTTCAGGCTTGGGTGTCAACTCTGTGATGGACGCCATTACTAGTTTAATGAGATCTTGGTGGTGACCTAGGCCAGTTGGGAAGGTCAGTCGGCCTCAAGTACGTGCACAGTTTCACCCACAACCTAAAGGTAAGCTTCAATCATTTACCCTCTGTCCTGGCTCCTTCCAGACAGGATTTGCGATGGAATAGTTGAAGTACTTTGGGGAGGGATTTGTTGACAGGGGAAGTGTGATACTGTCCTTCAGACAAGACTCAGAACTTTGTCAAGAGTTGGGAAAACCACAGCTAGAGTGTTCCAGTAATCTGAAACCCCCCCTCTCCTTCCGGTTAGATGTTCTGTAAACAGCGACTGCCTACAAGAGGGGTTTGGAGTCTGTTGACTTTGGCTGAGAGGTAGCCTGAGAAGATGCATTGGTTTCCAATTCCTGTTCTTTCAGGATATTAAGTATTGCAATGAACTGGAAAACTTTTCTTTATTAAAATTGGAGGAAGAGTTGGGGTGCTTTGAGGGGGCCTGGAACAGGAAGGGAGCTGACACCAGAAATTTCACTGCATTTTTTCCAAGATTATTTTATATTTTTAACCTGGTCAGTGCTTAGTAGCTTATATATTAGTGCAACAAGGGGAGGTAAAAAAACCCAACAAACACACACACACACACACACACACACACACACACACACACACACACACACACACATATATAGTTCCAGACATGCTGACAATATAGCTAGTTTGTGAGACAATGTAGTCTGTTGGTTAAGGGTACAGGCTTTGGAATCCCACTGACCTGGTTATATCATGGCTCTACTGTTCCTCACCTGTGTGACCTTGAGCGAATTATAAATCTCTCTGAGCTTTAGTTTTCTTATCGGTAGAATGAAAATGATAATGGGACCTGCCTCATGTAGTGAAGATCAAATGAGATAATACATGTAACACCCTCAGTTAGTGCTCAACAATTGTTAGCCACCTCTGCTGTTATTATCAGTGCAGGATGATTGACAGGCAGCTTCCCCAGTCTAGTGCCAGCTTCTAATTAAGAATAAAATAGCATTGTATGACTTAGGGAGTTACATGATTTTCATCAGGTTCCAACCATGTGTACTTTTCCATTTCTAGCTAGGAGAACTTACTTTAATCTTTTTCTTTTTTTTTTGGTGAGAACACTCACACTTACAGAGGAAATTTCTTTAAAATGTATTTGATGTTCTGTTATGGATCTAAGGTTGGTTAGTTTCATTGGCTAAAAAAATATACTAATCTGGGCCAGCCAAGTGGCATGTTGGTTAGGAGTTGGCTTGAGATGCCAACCCTGGGCAGCAGGGCCCCGGTTCGGATCCCACATGAGGGCCAGTGACGCTGTGCCCTCTACAGCTAAGATAGTGAACAACAGCTCGACCTGGAGCTGGGCTGCCATGAGTTGCCGGTGATGTCGTAGGCTGCAGTGTGGCTGGGCTGCAGCTGGAGTGTGCTTTTGTGAGCTGCCATGAGCGGCCGTCCAATGGCCGGCGAGCAACTGCCTCACCTGGGAAGAGCACAATGGTAATACCAAAATGGGCCAGTGGGGCGACGTCCTCCACAACTAGACTGAAGAACAAAAGGACAGCAACTTGTCTGTTCCCCTTCCCTGATTCCCCAATGCTGTTTCTCTCCCCCAATTCCCCAATAAAATCTTAAAAAAATGCTAATTAGTTGAGGGTCATGTATTCATATCCACTTTACACATTTACTGAGCTGTCTCTGTCACCTTCTTGCATCCTTCTCCTGCTCACTTTGCATTCTCCAGTCACGCTGGCCCGCTGCTCTCGCCCACCTCTGGGCCTTTGCACAGGCTGTTCCCTGGACCAGAGGACTTTTGTCACTCTCCTTTCTCACCACTCATCCCTCAGACTCATTTCAGCCTCACTCCTCTGGCTGGCCCTCTTGGTCCTTCTGTGCTTCTATAGGACCCTGTTTCTTCTCTTCTGCAGCACAGAGCTGTTCCTAATTGTACACTCATTTGGTAAGATTTTATTGAAGTTTGTCTCTTCACTAGATGGAAGCCCATGAGAGTAGGAACGATGTCCTGTTTTGTTTACCATTCTATGCCGAGCACCCTGTCATACCTTGGTGCATAGTAGACAGTGAGTAACCCTGTGTTGATGAGTGAATGGATGTTGTTTGGTGAAAAGAGCTGTGATAGGTACTGTGGGGGCTGCAGAGATAAAGTCTATTCAGTCCCTGCTCCTAAGGAGCACCCAGTCTCATAGAGGAGAATACCATTAAATAGTGCCATAGGTGGAGTCCCCAAGGGAAGCCAGGGTTCACAGGAGGGGCCAGTATTCCATGGTGGGAATATACAAAGGCACCTTATAGGCGATGCCATGTCTGCACTGGGTCTTGGAGGAAGAGGAGTTGGGTCTGAAGCAATGGGAGAAACAGGTGCCTTAGATAGGGAGAAGTATATAAGCAAAGACTTGGAAAGTACAGCCTGGCTTCAGGGGTGGGAGTCAGGTGGTTTGGCTGGAGCCCAGCAGGCTTGTGGGGAAGCAGTGATCAGTAAGTTGGAAGGTCTGTGAGAGCCAGGTTGTGGCAGGCCTCCAGTGCCAGGCAGGGCACTTGGGGCTGGTGTGGAGGAAAAGGGGACGTGCAGTACAAGGTCCTGAGCAGGGGGGTGATGTGGTCAGCACTGTGCTCCAAGAAGATAGTATCTAGGACAGTGTGCATGGAGGAAAGACTGGGGTGGGAGGCCAGCTGGGAGGCACTGAGAGAGTGGGAGGAAGAGGGCTTAGGTGGGGGTCAGACAGAAGAGAGAGAACATTGAAGGGCCCTGGTGGCTAGTTAGAGCCAGGAGGCAGACAGTGATGGGAATGGTGGTTTGCATCTCGTGCACCTAAGACTTTAATGATTGTTTTAAATGCAGGAACATGGAAAGCACCCTGGCAAGTGTTGCAAGTTCAGTAAATGTTAGTTCTTTTCCCTGTGCCAGAAATGTGGAACTCAGGCAGAGAAACAGGTGGGAGGGGAGGTGCCCAGATGGAGGTGCCAGCACAGCAGTCAGATGACGAAGCTCGACGGATGTCTGGAAAAGCAGGAATGGGGTTGGCAAGGGGGAGAAGTGACTGTCCCCTTCCCATAATTATTGTTGAAGCCACGGGAGAGAGAAGGGGTGTCTTAATCTGTTCAGGCTGCTATAATAAAGTACCACAGACTTACAAACAACAGACATTTACTTATCCCAGTTCTGGAGGCTGGAAGCCTGAGATCAGGGTGCCAGCATGGTCCCGTTTTGGTGAGAGTCCTCTTCCAGGTTGTAGGCTTTTCGTTGCCTCCTTCCATGGTAGGGAGCAGAGAGAGGAAGTAAGCTCTCTCTGGATTCTTATAAGGGCACTAATCCCATCATGGGGACCCCACCCTCATAACCTCACCTAATACTAATTACCTCCCAAAGGCCCCACCTCCTAATACCATCACATTGGGGAGCAGCATTTCAATAGGTGCATTTTAGGGGGACACAAACATTTAGTCTATAGCAAGGGGTTTGGGTAGAACTTGGGGGACCATCTGTCTCTGAGGGTGAAAGTAGAAAGCAGGGAACCAAGTGAAGAACAGTCAGAGATATAGGGGGAGGGACCCGGACAGGATGGTTCCTTGACAGCCTTAGTTCAGTAAGATGGGTTTTCCTGCTGAAGACATGATGAAGGCTGAGGACCTTAGGTGGCCCGTGGGTGGTACTGGATCTTTGGTTGGCCGCCGTTTCAGCCAGCCATCTTTGTTACTCCCATCCCCTGACCATAGACTGCACCCCACCACCCTGGCAGCTGTATAGGTGCCCACCTCTCATGGTGTGGGTAGATGGGCACAGCGTCAGTGCTTGGCTCAGTGCCTCTCCCAGGATGGTCATTCATCCACACTTACTGAATTGCACTGTTCACCTCTCCTGCAAAGATGGTGGAAAGTGGATGCATTAGCATTGTTTTTACTGGAAAATCATCCACACAAACATTGAGAAGATCAGGTGCCTTGTTTAAAGTTTCTGACCAGACTTGGATCTACTCGAAGTTTTAGTGGTAATTGATTTGTGAACTTGAACAGGTTCATTGTCTGCTCCGGGCTTCAGGTTTTAGGAATGATGTATGAATGATAATGGACTCTGGGGTTGTAATTAAGGTTCTGCTTTCTCTCCCTTAGCTTGTCATCCTGTCCCAAGGCTGGGAATGTGGCTGGGAATAGGGGTTCTGATAGCATGGCTCTGGGCAGGTTTTCTCAGATCTGCCTGGCCTGGGATGATAACCTCCCTTCCGTGCCATGTAGGACCACAAAGGAGAATGCCATGTACCAATTACTGTTTATTAAAAAAAAAATCACTCTACTTTAACCCTCTGTCTGTAATCTGTGCCAAAGCCAGGCTCCATTGGGCCTTGTTCAGGCCAGCCAAGCCACGCCCCAGCCAGGTGGCACACCTTTTCTCAGCTCCTTACCTTTTGCACCCTTTTATTTTCTTGGTATTGTGCCCATAGGTGTATTGCTGGCGGAGGTCAGGGACTGGCCCAGGAGGCAGGGCTGCTGGAGGGAGATCCTTTGGCTGCGGTGCCTGCACTGAGGCACTAGCTTTACTTGGGGTCTTTGCGCTGTCCTTAATGTCATTTCATAAAACAACATAGCATAATGAGTAAGAGCGCAGATGTTGGAGTTTGTATCCTCTCTTTATGAGCAGTATCTCCTTGGCAGTCATTTAATTTTTCTGAGCCTCCGTTTCCTCATGTATGAGGTTGGAAGAATGACATTACCACTTTCACTGGGCTCTCAGGAAGAATAAATGAGATCATCACTGTACAGAGCCTCGCTCATGTGCTAACACACTCAGTCCGTGTGAGCTGTGTTTGTGTTATTCTTATTCTTTTCCCACCATCAGCAGGAGGGAAGCACTCCTTGTAAACTCGTGTCAGTTCCTCCCTAAAATCTGTGCTGTGGAGCCAACCCCCATTAGAATCCCCTTTCCTGTCCCCAGGAGAAGGTTCCGGCCCCACCCTCCCTCGGGTGTGTCTGGAAGGGTGCGCTCTGACTCCTGGCCTTTCTGCAGCTCCACCTGGTCATCTGAGTCAGGGCTCAGCAGCACACGGAGTCCCAACTTAGTGGTGATGTGGAGGCGAGGAGCAGCTGCCTGCTCAAACTAGCTGAAGCCAAGAGGAGGCATTTATTGTTGGGATGCCGGGATGTCCCATGGACCCTGAGGGCAGGGAGTATAGCTGGCCTGGAACCAGGAATTGGGAAGTCAGGACCCGGGGTGTGTGCACTTTCTCTCTGGGGCTGCCGGAATCTCCCCTCACTTGTCTGCACAGACCAGCTGTGTCGGCGTGCACACAGGAGAAAGAGGCCACCCCACCCAGTTCTGAAAAACTCTTCAGTTTGAATGTCCAGCATCAAAGCTCCTCTGTGCACTAATTCCAGACTCCCGGAAGAGAAGCAGGTTGGCCCATCCAGGCCAGAGGCCCACCTCTGGTCCATGCAGTGACGGGGCAGGGCTGGGGGTAGGGTGGACACGGCATTGATGGGAGCAGGCAGGTCACAGAAAAGGGTATGTGGACAGGTCAGTTACCTCCAGACCTGTCGTATCTCCTGGCCTTCTGGTAGGAAGGAAGGAAAGCCCTTTCTCTTTTCCCTGCAGCCAGCTCTGCCAGGTGTGTGCAGATTGAGGCTAGTAGGTCAAATGGAGTTTGCCAGAATAGAGAGCCTTCCACATCACAGGCCATGAGCGCCTCATAAAATCCCCCAGTGGTCCCAGATCTCTGAATTACACAAACCAGTGTTTCCCAAAGTGGGGTAGTTCTTATATATACAGGTGACATAGGAGATGGCTTTGGGTGATACAGCACAACATTTTTTGTATTGATAATTATATATTTCATTTAGAAAACTTACAACAATAGAGCAAACCCACAATTTCACAATTATTACATATAAAATTTCCTTTTATAGTACATGTAAGTAAAAATGAGCTTATGTAAAAAATGTAAATGGTATGGATTTGGGGAAAGAAGAGTGAAGCTAGTATGTGATTGAGTGAAGTTGGGAAACAGGGACTGGTGGACAGGGAGATTTTACCCGAGAGCCCAGGGAGTCTCTAGGAGATCTGTGAATCCCTTGAAAAGTGTATTTACTTGCACTTTTTTCCTGGGGAGTGGGTCTTAGCTTGGTTCAAAAATTTAGTGTGCATTGGAACACTCTGGGTTTTTTAAAAATTAAAGTGCCATTTCTTTCCCCAGAAATTCTGATGCAGCAGTTGGAATGGAACCCATTCCACGCTGGAAAATGTGTATTTTCACATTATTTAGGTAATAAAAGTGGGTGATGCTTGGTCCTTGCATTGAGAACCGCTGCTTAGAGAGGCGCTGACCCATCCTAACGTCCTGAGGACTGCTGTGCAAACTAGGAAAACTCTTGTCAAGTGTTTCTGAGGTCTGTGGACACAAGGTCGCTGGGTAAATTTATATCACAAATTATTATTATTTTGAAAGATTTTATTGGGGAATTGGAGGAGGGAACAGCATTGGGGAATTGGGGAAGGGGAACAGACAAGTTGTCCTTTTGTTCTTCAGTTTAGTTGTGGAGGACGTCGCTTCACTGGCCCATGTTGGTATTGTGATCATTGCGCTCTTCACGGCTGAGGCAGATCGATCGGTCGCCGGCCGATGGACGGCCGCTCACAGAGGCTCATGGCAGCTCACGGCAGCCCACTGCTGCCCCACTGCAGCCTACACCGTTGCCGGCGACTCACAGCAGCTCAGCTCCAGGTCGAGCTGTTGTTCACCATCTTAGCTGTAGAGGGTGCAGCGTCACTGGCCCATGTGGGATCTGAACCGGTGACCCTGCTGCTCAGAGCTCGCACTCCCAAACCAACTCTTAACCAGCGAGCCACTCGGCTGGCCCCATATCACAAATTATTAAGGGGTTCTTGGCCAGGTGGCTCTCCTTTCTCTGAACAGCCATGTTGTGTTCTGGTTTGGCCTTGTTAGTTCAAGATGCTGACAAAGACGAAGGCTCATTTTGAGTGATGCCATCCTGGAGCTGAAGGCTTTGAAGGATCTTCAATCCAGCGGTAGAGAGAGACACAGTGGCTGTGAAAAGACAGCCACAATGTATTTTACCCAAATAAAAAAAAAGAAAGAAAGGAGAAAGGTAACCACAAGGGTTTGTGAGGGGCAGTGGTAGCCCCCAGCGTGGTCCCCAGCGGCTGCTGTTCAGCGTAGCTGTGGGACGGTAGGAGTGGCCTTTGCCCAGACACACAACACAACAGTTACGCTTTTCCATTTAGAAAAGAAAGAACACTTCTCTTTTGAATGGATCTTGATCTCCGCATGTTCATAAAGGCCATAGTAATAAACATTTTTAAAGCAATTGCAGTGTGCCAGACACATCTTATGTGCACTTTCTTATTCCTCCCTTGAGCAATATGACGTGACTTCTATTGCAGGTGAAGACACATAGACTGCAAGAGTAATGAGGTAGGAGAGTTGGGCCGTCAGCCTTCTGCTCGGCGGTCTCGGCTAGAAATCAAATGATCTGGGAAGGCAATGCCACGTGGCTGTGGGGCTCAGGCAGCCTCTGCTCTGTTTAGGGTACACAGGACGCCAAGAAGGAGGACTCTTTGAGGTAGAGCTTGGAGCCGGATTACAGAGTTTCCTGATAGTCTTTTTTTCCCCATTTATTATCCTGTCTTTAAGGTATCCTAATTATGCTGCCTGGGACCAAGGGAAGAAAGGATGAATTGTTCACACATGGGCCAGAATGGTCAAGGGCATGCAGCCCTCTACCCCACCTCCAACCAGTTTCGCGTTGGCCGCAGTAACGGGCAGGCTCCTAAGGCAGAGGTTCTTATTTTGGGATTTATGGACCATCTCACAGAGGTGGGGATGCTCCTTCCATGGCCTGTGGCAGAACTTTGACATTCTGTACGAACGTACCCATGCCTATAAACGCATGCGTGTGTTTTTCTTGAGTAGTGGAGTCCTTGGCTCCCATGGTACTTGCTGAACCATCTGTAACCCCAAACAGATGCTTCACTGTAAGGGGCATGTTCACTGCTCTACTGTGGCTGGCTGGTCTAGGTCCTAGCTTCTCAAAGTGTGATTCCTGGGCTAGCAGCATCAGCCATGTCTGGGAATGTGTTAGACATGTAAAATCTTGGGCTCCGCCAGGTACCTACAGAATTGGAATTGGCATTTTCACAAGATACCTGGGCGATTCGTATGAGCAATTACATTTGGGTAACCCTCTTCATCTGGTAAGTCAGTGTCCAATGCCAAGTCTGTGCTAGGAGGCATTTTTATTAAGAAAAGCCACATTTTCTTCTAACCTTGTTTAGGAAATAGGGTGCCTCTAATGTCATATTTGTCCTTTGCTTATTGGGTGCTCAGCTGATTATGAATTGCGTCAGATCTAGATAAAGGGATTTTTTTAACCGACATTCATTTATTCATTCATTCATTCACATGAGCTTATAGGTTGGCCATAAAATGGCATGTGACCCAACCCTTCGAGGGAAATAAAAAGTTGGAGGAGATAAATGATTGATCTGCTAAACAACTCCATTCCCTGTAAGGAATGTCTTCTACGAGTATCACATGACACGGGCTTGAAGGACACGATTGCATCGACTCCTCGCTTGTCGTGGCTATATCTTGGTGAGGTCTTTGCTAGTCCATTTTCTTCTTTTGCCCAGAGTTGGCTTGCTCTTCATCTTTCTGTTGCACCAACTTGATGAATTGTCAACAGTAGGCCAGCTTATGTTTGCCCAGAGAGTTGCCCGATGACTCATGCTCATAGTTAATAAATGGAGCCAGCTGGATGTCCGTGCGTCTTTGGTTTTGTGAGTACTCTGGTGAGCACTCTGGACTCCGCTTGTCTCTGGGGGCGAGCCTCATTTTGGTGCATACTGACCTGGCAGTTCCTCCAGTCAGAGCTGGACTTCAGCCCGCAGTTGCACGTTAACTCTCTGTGGGTGTGTTGGCAAACAGTGCAGGGCTGAATCTTAGTATATAATTCCTATGTAGGGAACAAATGTGTATGGTACCTGATGGAAATATTTTGACCCATGTTACAGTGAAAACTCATGCTAAATTTTGTTAAGGCATTTGTACCTTGTACTTTTTTTTTTTTTGGTTCCTGTTTGGAACCTTGACACTATATTGATTATGTGACTGTTTCCCCAGCAAACTGGAATTGTTGAAGTCGGAGTTCCACATTATTCACTGTTGTATCTCTGACTTCTAGCACAGTGCCTGGCACATGGAGTGACAGTAAATATGTGCCGAGTGGATTAACCACCTTGACTTTCTGGGTTACAGCTGTGTTCCGATTTATTGACATGCTGATGATGTTGATAATAGCAGCTGTCATTTATTGGGTGTTTTCTTGGAGACAGGCACTGTGCTCAACTTTTTAAATACATTCTGTCATTTAACTCTCTCCACAACCATATGAGGTGGGGGGCATCACTTTCCCATTTCACAGCTGAGAGTGGGGCCAGATGGACCCCAGGTCCTCTGACTTTGGCTTGTGCTAATCACATGAGCATTTACCTCTGTTCAGGGAAGGGCACTGACCTGCAGAAAATGATGGGATATCTGGGGGCATGGCTTCTGCTTGTCTCCTTTAAAATGATAAGCAGAAGCAGATATAAAATCCTGGCTGCCCTAATGCTTGGTGGAAGTGAGCACTTGGCTTGCTCCCTTTCCATGCGTTTCTCCTCGTCCTCCCTGCAGGAGGAGAGCCACAGACCCTGCTGAGCGGTCCCCAGTTCCCATTGTCCATCCTAAAGCCTTGCCGTGAGGACCCTGTGACCTTAGGTGCCACTCGCTTTGTTTTTGGAATAAACGATGTCACCCTGCTGTTATCTAGTGACAAACCAATCACAGTGCACTGGTGTTAAGCAAGTCTTATATTAAAAAGAGTAATCCTGTTTCCCTTCCCAAGACATAGGACTGAGAGTCTGGTTTGAAACATTTTTTTAGATTATCCTGCACATCCGTACTCTGCTGTCTTTAGCATGAATGTCACAGTGTGCGTGTTAACAAATATTTGACAGCAGTAACTGCTTGTGACAGCTTATAGCTCGCTGATGGTTATTTAACTGCTGGTTGCAGTCTTTCCTTAGGCTACTTCCCTTTTCACCTGTTTTGGGCAAAATGATTTATTTTTTTTGTAAGGCCGGTCATGGCAGGATTTTCACTTTTTAGAAGTGGGCATCTTATTTGTAACTCTGAAAAGATCTTTTCTTTCAGTGGTTTCCAAATAACTAGCAAAACGATGGATGGGAATTGTAAATTGTTTGTGGACCATTTCACTTATTTCCGTGTGGTCCTGGACTGGGTATGACTCAGGCACATTTTGGGACATACTCCACAGTTGGTTTCACATCACTTTTTGTTGTTTTTTTTTTTTGTATAGGTTTCAAAATGTTTTTTGATATATATTTGTTGCCGTTTGCTTCCCTCTCTCTGTGTATCTTAGAGGTGTGTCCTGGGATGTTCTTGTAATCCGGATTCCTGAGAGTATGCATTGTTGCTTCTTGAGCAGAGCTCTGTTTGTCGGTCCTGCATTTGGCAAAATCAGGATATTTAAAAGTCCCCAGGAAGCCAGGTATGGCGCAGGAGGCATGATCTCTGAGGGGCGCCCCTTATCAAACACCTCACCTTGGTTTTCCTGGCAGGACAGAACTGGAAAATGTGTGGGCCCTAAGGCCCTGGAACCTGCCGCTTAGCTGACACCTCGCAGGGCTGCAGCCCTAGCATCAGCAGCTGTATAAGCTCCAGAGTGGGTGTCCTGGCAGGAGAGCCAGACAGGTGATTTGTTAAATTATTACCCATGTGCAGCTCCTGGCCTCTGGTGCCAGGCAGTGCGGAGCTCAGCAGGATTAAAAGGAGGCTGATTACATAGCCAGCAAAGATGGGAGGTGAGACTGCTGGCTGCCACTGTGCTTAACTGTCCAGACACCCACAGAAAGCCGTCCCAGCAGCTGTGCCTCTGTGGGACTTCAGAGCATATACAAAATGAGACAGCCAAGCACAAGGCCTTGAGTATACAGTCAACCCTTGAACAATCCTGACTTTAGGGGTGCTGACCTTGTAGTTGAAAACCCACATATAATTTTCGACTCCCCCAAAACTTAGCTGTCCCTCAGTATCCTCGGGATTGATTCCAGGACTTCCTGCAAATATCCAAATCAGAGATGCCCAAGTCCCTCGTATAAAATGGCATAGATCAGAGCATACTGTCGGCCCTCCATATCTGCAGACTTCCAACCATGGGTGGAAAACTGTGGAAGTATTAATTGAAAATAATCCACGTATAAGTGGACCCGTGCAGTTCAAGCCCATGTTGTTCAAGGGCCAACTGTCATAGGGTTTCCCAGGAGGCCTTATTAATAGGACATCAAGAGTACCATAGTGGGGGCTAGGCTTTCAGACAAAATGCACAGGAGCTATTCTTTAGGAGTTGGGGGGCGGGGAATCTGGCGTATTTTAAACAAATATTCCTTGAAGGTCTTCTTCCCTCTGCTACTCCAGGCAGAAAGCAAAGTGCTGGTAACCATATCTAGCACATAGTAAATACTCTGTGTTAGTCATAACTGTGTCATTATTACGCTGCTACCATCATCGTTATTGAATGTGAAGGGGTCATTCTAGAGCAGCGGTTCTCAACCTGTGGGTCGCGACCCCTTTGGGGGTCGAATGACCCTTTCACAAGGGTCGCCTAAGACCATCGGAAAACAAAAAGATATTTACATTATGATTCATAACAGTAGCAAAATGACAGTTACAGAGTAGCAACGAAAATAATTTTATGGTTGGGGGTCACCACAACATGCGGAACTGTATTAAGGGGTCACGGCATTAGGAAGGCTGAGAACCGCTGCTCTAGAGGAAGAGGGGGGCTGGGAGCTCTCTTAAAGGGTAACTGTGTGGGACTCTTCCATCCGCTGGCGGAGGGGCTGGGGGTCTGATGCAGAGCCCTTCCTGCTGGAGGAGGTGGACATGAAGATGGGGGTATGGAGACTGAGGGAGGACCCTGAACGCTGGTCCCTCTCCGCAGCCTAGCCTAGGAGGAGGCCTGGGTCACAGCGTCTTCTGGAGCCTGCCTGCTTGGGCGCCTTTGATTTAATCTCTCCCCTGCCCACAGGCCACCAGAAGTTCAAAGCGTTCTTATTTTTCTATTGTAATTCCTTAGAAGGATGATAAATTCCTTCTGGGACATTCATGACATTTTTTCTTTTTTCTTTTTTTTTTTTTTTTTTGGTAAAGCTAAATTGGCAACACTGCCTGAAGGATAAAGCAAGAAGTAGTTAGGAACCAGTGTTCAAAACCGGCCTTTCTGTCTGTTAGAGATTCCAGAGCAGACAGGAGGAAACTTCTTGAGCCAGAAAGTATCACTTAAAGGTGTCCTTGATGGAATCAGTGCTCAGAACAGTTTTAAAACCTGCTTGTGACAATGTTGCTTTTCCTCCGCAGTCGGCTGGCCTGGGATTTGGGGAATTAGGTCCTGGATGCCTGTGGGGATTCAGTTTCCAGTGGCCGAGCAGACATGATGAAGAGGAAGCAGAGTCAGACCTAGATTTTGTTATAGATCTGCTAGTTAATCCCGGGGAATTCACGGCTGTGCTCCACGTCTTCCTGTGTACATTAGAGCACCTTCCTAGCTCACAAGGTTATTAATGATCAGTGAGACAGTGTGGGATTTGGGGATTATTTGTAGAGGAAGGGGGTAGATATTTGTTCAAATTGCAGTTCATATATTAGCAAGGCCAAGGAGCTTATGCTTTCCTCTGTCCATTACCGTAGGGGAACAGGGGCTGCTTCATAGGTCAGCTCTCCAAATGACTGAAGGTTCACTGTACAGTTGTCCCAGCACAGCGAGGCCTGGATGAGGCGCCCTCCTTACGTAATTAACTCACTGAAACCTCATCACAGTTCCACAATGAGCAGGAATGATCATGCTCATTTTGCTGAGCAGGAAATTAAAGTTCAAAGAGAGCGAAATAATTTATTCCAAGCGGTGTGGTTTCCTTCATTCATTGAATAATCATTTATTGAATGTCCACTGTGTGCCAGGCACTGGGATTATCGCAGCGCCAGACACGGTTGTCAGTGGAGCGGTCAGGGTTCACCCCAGGAGTGCCTTGCTCCAAGGCACGTGACTTGTCACTGCACCATGTGTTTTCTCACAGAACTCTGGGGGTAGAAGTGACGGGGGCCACCCCTTGCTGAGGCCCCTGAGAGGCGTTGATTCCCTGAATCCCTGGCCTCACAGCTGGGTGCTCTGTAGCTCTCAGCGCTGCAGCCCAGGGCGCCCATTCTGCTCTCTGCCTGTGTCCCCCAAGCCTCTCTGCCACTTACTATGCCAAATGCCAACACTTGAAAAAATTTAAATACGTGATTAAAAACCTACCTTCAATGTTAGGCGTTCTCCTGCTTTGAAAAACAAGAGATGATTAAGCAGAAGCCAGTTCTTTCTTCTTGATGACTCATTCCTGTCTTCTTCATTGATATGCTGTATAATTTTGAGTCTGCACTTTCAGTTTTTCATTTTCTTCCCCTCAGTGTGTCAGTTGTCACCTCACCTGCTGTCACAAAGATTGTCACTAACTGCCTCTTGTACCCTTTGGGTTGTTTTTTCCCCTAATCTGCTGAGCTTCTGGGTTTTTAATTGAATTTTTTTGTGTGTGGTGTAAAAATCAGAAAGTTGCTGAGTGAGACCCAAAGAATAAGAGTCACGGGCCTTGTCACAGCCACCTCTGGAGTTGATGTCCGTGGTTGGTTGCAGTATGGTCCTGTGTCCTGTGATCGTGGTCTTGCTGCAACCCTGGCCTCTGCTGGAGGATGGAGGGTTCAGGCTCTGTAGCCCAAGGGACCTGGTTCAGATCCTGGCTCCACCACACATTAGTTTGGGATCTGAGCCAACTTAACATCTCTAAGTCAACGTTTTCTTATCCTGGCACAGCAAGCCCTCCATAAATGGCACCCTTTAATATTAATAGCAATAGTAGAATTTATGGTATTGGTGATGGAGATGGGGCAGCACGGCCAGTGATAGTGTTCAGATAACTGTGTAGAGTGTGGTTAAAAGAATGGGCTCTAGGGCCAGGAAGACCTGGGGTTCAGTCCTTCTTCCCATTCACCAGTTGGGAGATAATAATAGAAGGAGATGTATATATATAGGGGTCAATAGCAGAGGCTCCTGAGTTAACGTTGGGGGTCCATTTCTGGCTCTGCCATTTATTCTCTGAGCGACCCAAGTCTAGAACCTACTTCAGATTTCTCGTCTCCAAATGAGGGTGGTAATAGGACCCACCTCTTAGGATTGTTGGGGGAATTAGCTTAATGCATATATGAACACTTCCATCAGTGCCTGGCACATGTAGGTGCTCAATAAATGTTAGCTCTTACCAGCTGCTCACTCCCTCTGGCATCCAAGAAGTGTTGATACTGTTAAGATTTTACTTCCTAAATGCTATAGTTTATTTTATAGCCTCCTTCCCAGCACCAGAATTAATGCCAGGATCACCCTTCCTGGTCTTTGTTCCTTGGCTTTTCTCAGTCTACCAAGGATGGAAGTAGGACCAGCAGATGGTTTATTCTGGGAACAACTACATACCCCCCTTTCTGGTGGAATAGATGCTTTTTACTTTGTGAGGTTCCTTCATGGGTAAGAATTCATTCCTTATAGGGTCCTCCGCCTGGAACCCCCTGGGATCACCTGGCAGGTTGAATAAAGTACTGGAGATCCTCAGGAGTCAAGTACCTGTTAAAAATGAAAAGTGTTGTCCACTTTGACATCTTCTTTTCTTATGGAAGCAATGTTGAGTGTGTATTAGTGGAAGGATAATTCCTACATGATGTATTATTCTATGTTTACCCATTTCATTTTTCTTCTCTTGTCACAGTCTTTTCTTAGTGGGGAAAATGAGGGACTGTGAATTAAGATTATTTTACTCTTTTTGTTTCTTTTAAGCCCACACATAAGTCTAGGGTCCTTCCTGGCCAATTTTAAAATGGTTGGGAAAATGAAAATAAAAAGGAAAAGCATTGAGAAGGAAATGAACAAATCCATAGTATTCTTTTACCCGGAGGCTTGTGTCTTGACATGAGCTTACTTTCTTTTTCCTGATGATGGGCTCTAACTAAATTACTGTGTCTTTGAGGTAATTTATGAAGGAAGGTTTTTCCCTCATATGCCAGTGACTGGTGATTGACAGTTGCTCTAAGGCTGGGGATGGTCTGATATTCACGAGGACTTGTTTTGTGGGGGATTATCTCTGTATTTCCCTGGGTTGGCAACACCCTGGCACTCTCAGAGAGAGAGAGCTGCCACCACCTGGCTCGTGTGTGCAGTTGCCCAAATCCAGTCTCTGCCTCTCCCACCAAGACTCGGACTGGTGTGCCAGGGATTGTGACAGACAGCCGGCATCTTTCATTCCTCCGCCATCCCGACTGTCCTCAGCCCAAACCAGTTAGTATGACTGCATTTCTGTTTTACTCACCTAAGTGCTTTTGTGCTAATGATGCCCACCATTGGGCTCTTAATGGAAGTTGGCCACTGTGTTCAAGAGAAGGGCACAGTTTGGTTATACAGGTTAATAAGTGCTGGTTACATGTGCTTCATTGAGTCCAGGAAAGGCTGATCTTGATAAGGACGGAGGAGGCTTTGAGGTTACTGTGACCTTTCCGTCCTCTAGATTTCCTTGGTTGAAACTCGGTAGAAGGAAGAGAGAAGGCATCTTCCTCCCCACAAAGGACCTGACCGGGATGACCACCTGTCCTGGGCCACACCTGCTGCCTCAGCATGATTATTATTAATAAGGCCCCTTCTCTCAGAACTGTTCCAGTTTGGGATATGCTCACCCTGTGTATGGATCACATCAGCTTTCTTTGAAGCCTTTGTCAGTAGGAATAAATATCAGCTTCCAGGGGTGATTTTCCCCAGTAGATCATAGTAAGAGTGAGGCCACTTTCTTCTCCACCGAAATCAGCAAGAAGGAATGGTTCTGTAAATGGTTGTTACAAGTTACACCCTTATTAACTTCAGAGAGCTACCGATCTGCAGGGGAGAGGGCGCTTTGGGGCACCACTGTGGGAGGGATGGAGGTACGAGGCCACATGATTGGTATCTGCCTCTTTGGGTACTTGCCACATTGGATGAAAAAAGCAAAAACCTCTAGGCTATTTGGCTAAAATCAGGTGTGGTAATCAGGAAGAGTATAAAACCTGAAGGAAATGAATAGTCACCCAGTGTCACCCAGCCCAGTAGGTAATGGTGAATCCAGGGTGGGTGCCTGGGTGTGTCTGGCTCGCTCCACTGCCCCTTGTTATCTGTCATATTGGCCTAGTGTTTTCATGGCTCTGATATGGTTTTACTGCCATCACGTGGGGATGAAACTGATTCAGAGTGTGAGCCACCCTTCCCAGCATCTGCAGGTAGGGAGTCGCAGAGGCGCCATTCAAGCGCAGGGCTTTATACCGTTGTTACCTTGGGGAGGGATACAGGACGGATGCTTTCGGCCTGAGAGAAGAGTAGGGACAATTGGTATTAAAATGCATTGGTGCAGGGTCACCCTTTTCAAACCTGTCTGTATCAGTTAAGTCATTTCCCTAGAATGCTTGCCAACCCTCAGGATCACAGCCTGTGTGGGTGTTATTCATGTTCAATAAATGTCAGACAGCATCCACAGATTTATGGGTTGGTTAATCCAAAGAAGCTGCTATTATTAGGGTTTCCTGCAAGCCCAGGATGGCCAGCATTTGTTTTTGAACAGTTCTAATAAAACAGCTCATTAGTATCAAGGATGGTTTAAGTACCTAGCTGAGAAAGGCAAGATGATTTATGTATCTTTTAATTAGTGCCATTGAGAGCCACCGTGGCAGTGATGAAAATTATTTTATGGTGACAGTTGTGGTAGAGGGTAGAGAGGGGAAATGAAGGGTTCCTCAAACCCCCTGTTTTCCCACTTGTGTTCAATTTCCACAGGTTTGATGTGTTTCTAAGACTATTAAAGCAGCCACTCTGTTTTCATAGTTGTGACGACCTGTGAGTCAAGACCTGATTTTTTTCAATTACTGTAATGATTTGGTAAACTCAGACTTTTTAAATAGTAGAGCTGTACAGGTGGATTAAAAAAAGATTTTTTTTTTTTGCCTTCAGAAATGTTACTCATAGTACAAGTGTGCACTGGGGCTAATTGACCAGACCAGCGTGGTTTGTATGTTTTTCTCCCAAGCTGTTCCTGTGGGAGCCAGAGACGGACGGATGGACCGACGGACACACACACACACACACACACACACCCACCACCACCACCACCACCACCACCACCACCACCACCACCACCACCACCACCACCGAGCCACTGGGAGTTGAATCCATTTGCCATCACAAACATTTTGACAAGTGATTAGTCACCCAGCCAGACTACTCCATGCTCTACGCTACCTAGTTTGTATCATTTTCCTTGATATCTGTTTCCACCTCCATGCCTGCTCTCCAATCCCCATAGCTGCATCAAAATATGAGAGGTTTGTTTTTTCAGACAAGCAAATGTGACCTTGTGGATATGCTCCTTTCATTATTAGGTTGTATACAAATTGCTCTGAATACAAATTATAATAGCACCTATGGGGGCGGGGCGGTCTTTGTGAGGATTAAAGATGATTGATTATCCATCGTACATTTCTGTCACAATGACTGGCACACACATGGGTACTCTCCGCCTGTTAACTTCTCTTTCGTAGTGGCTTTCTGTGGCTTCCTGCTTTGCTCTCCCCACCCTGTTGAAACAACAGTTCTCTCAAGGATCCCTTTGATCATGTCCACATGCTCTGTCTCAGCCAGTTGATGTCTCTGTGCTCCTGCTGTACTGAACGCTCAGTCTAACCTGGAAACTGCTTTTCTGGCTTTGTGGCTCTGTGATACTCTAATTCTCCTCTTGATTTTCTGGCCTCTCCTCATTTCTTTTCTTTTGTTCTTCGGTCTCTTTCTCTGTTGTCCAAAGAAGACGGTCTCTGAGTTTCTGTGCTTCCTCAGCTGTCTTGTTTACTCCTGTGGATGATGTTCAGGTATTACCCCCTCTGGCCTGCCTTCTCTCCTGGGGTTCCACGCATCCATTTCCATCTGCCTGACTAGCATCTCTGCCTGGGTATCTCCTGGCAGCTGAGGTTCAGCCCATCTCCAGTGCAGACCCCCTCCCTGTCTCCTGCAAAACATACCCTCCCCCTCCCAACCCTGGGTCTTTGAATGCTGCAGCTGTCCTCTCACCACCTCCTCCCTGTACCTTAACATTATCTTTGCTGCTGTTTCCTTCTCCGTGCGGTAACAATATCCCATGGATCTGACCCTCTTGATACCCCTTGCCTCTGCTATTTCTTCCTCTGCCTGTTACTATAGCATAGCTGTTCCTACTATCAGCACCCACAGCACCCAGCTGACTCTTGCAATGGCTTCTAACAGTACTTCTCACCCCCTGTGTTTCTACATCTGGAACCAGACTTACTGCTTCCTGATTAATCCTCCAAAAAGCATAGGTTTGGACACATCACATCCATGCTCAAATTATACCTTGTCTCCCTGTTGTGCACCAAATGAAGACATACCATAAGCTTGCATCTGTCCTTTGGTGGACCCCATCAGTTGACACAAGGGGTGAAGTTTTCAGGCCATTGTTCTAATAGGCACAGGTATTTTGATGTCACATCAGTGGTCCACTGGAGATGAAATGTTGTCAGTTTTCATTTAATGATATGGACTAAATTGTGTTTCCCCCTTTCCCCACTTTATATGTTGAAGCTTTCTTTTCCAACATGGCCATATTTAATGGGGCCTGTAAGGAGGTAAGGTGTAATTAAGGTTAAATGAGATTATAAAGGTGGGATTAGATAGGAGAGTGTCTTTTAAAGAGGAGACACTAGAGAGCTTGCTCCCTCTCTCTTTCCTTTTGCACAAAGAAGAGGTCATATCATCTGTACTTCACACAGCAAGAAGGTGGCCGCCTGCAAGCCAGGAAGAGAGTCCTCCCTGGAACCCAACCATGCTGGCGCGGTGATCTCAGACTTCCAGTCTGCAGAACTGTGAAAAATAAGTATCTGTTGTTTAAGCCACCCAGCCTGTGGTATTTTGTTATGACAGCCCGAGCTAACACAAATGACAAATAACTTACTTTAGGTCTTTTGTGTGCCATGCATGGGACATGTAGGAACATATGGCCCCTGCTGTCATGCAGTTAAGGTAAATCCTAAACTCTGACATCCAGCAACTTTCAGTCGAAATGTATTGAGCACCCAGTAAGAGCAAGATGCTATATTGAGCATTGGGTTCACAAATATAATGAAGAGCTCAGAGCCTAGAGGGAAAGAAAGATTATTGTGATTCAGTGGGAGTTGTGTCTGTCAAATATTTAAGGTATATATTGATTGGGTTGTTGGAAAAGTCATGACACATTTTTGCATTGAAAAACATAGAAAAATACGTCACGACTTTCCCAACGACCCAATAAATAGCTGAAGTGATGATTCCCGGCAAAGAATGTATGTATATACTGGATCGTCATAAACAGATAGTGAAAGAGAAATAGATTATAACGTTAATCATCTTTAGTTTAACACACTTTCTTAGTTTTTTACTTTGTTCTTCTGATTTTTATAAAAGTAAAAAGTGAAAAATACCTGTATCTTGTAGAAAATTTGAGAACTACAGAAATTGTCAAGTTAAAAGAAAGATACTCATAATCCCACTACAAAGAGGGAACTTCTCTTTTTCAAATGTTATTTTAAATGTCTATGTACGATTTCTACTTTATGGATATAATGGAATTTCTTTATCTAATCTCCTAACTTTAAACATTTAGAGTATTTCCATTCTTAATTTTTTTTTTTTTTGCTGTTTTAAAGAACTTAGTAGACAATTCCAGGTATAAAACTTTGTCTCCATTTAAAATCATTTCCTTTGAACAGACTCCTTGAAGAAGAATTACTTTGTTAAAGGATATAAACATTCTTCAGGGCTTTGGTGACCTCTTAGCAATTATAGACATTTGTGGAGTCTTTTCTGTGTGAGTGACTCTGCTTGGCCTTGGCATTAGGGTGCTGGGGCCGGGGGACAGTGAGATGAGAATGAGATGTGGCCTTTCAGAGTTAGTGTGGTCTCCCAAAAGACACACCTGTGAGCACGGAAGCACCAAGGACCTTTTATTTTGTAATTGGTTTCCATAGTCTTTCTGAAATGACATGAAAACTTCAAACCAGCTCTTGAAAATATCTTAACCTAGGCATTACAAAGTTTTCTGGGATGTTGGGGCCACCTTCAGAGTCATAAATGGGTCATCTTTTTGGCAAGGAAGGAACGTACTCATAGGTAACAAGTGATGTTCAGTTTTTAAAACCGGACTTGTGTGTTATAAGCTTCTCTGAAGAAATCTTGATCAACAGACAAAAATTATCACAAAGTGTATGCACCGATGTTAAGCATTTCTCAGGCCAAGAAATAAAAACTATCAGCATCCCATAAAGCTCCCTTCTTATCTCCACCCCAATCCCTCCCTGTTCTCCTAAAGTAAGCACTATTCCTGAATTCCAGCAACCTGGATTTTTGCCTGTTGTTGAGTTTGAGAAGTTATACATTGTTTTGGAAAATCATTTTTTTAAATTAAATAAACCCCAGCTGATCTATCTGTACCCCTTATCTATGGCTATATAGCAAATCACCCCAAACCTCTGAGACTGAAGATGACATTTAGTGTTTATTTCTTGCGACTCTGCAGAGGGGCTGGGTGCTTCTTGGCCTTGTCTGGGCTCGCTCATGAAGCTGCATTCAGGCGGGGACCCGGGGCGTCTCCCCATGTGGTCTTTTTTCCTGGGTTTCCTTATGGAACGGCAGGCTCAGGATGTGTTGCAAAGGGGCACAGGTGGAAGGAAGCCTCAGGCTTTGGCATTCACACGGCATCGGTTCAGCCACATTTGCTGGCCACGCAAGTCCCCAGGCCAGCCCAGGTGCAAGGGAGCAGAGAAGCAGGCTCCACCTCTGGATGGGAGGAATGGCAGTCACATGGCAAAGGAGCTTGCGTTAAACAAGGCACCATGCCCTCAGGAGTGCTGTGACTCCTATGTGGACCCAGATTATTGTGAACAGAGAACTGTGTGTGCAATATTGAGGCTCTGTTCCACCTGTGAACACTTCATTGTCAGAGCAAAGTGGCCCGGGGCAGGTGGGGATCGATTTTATCTTCATCTGATAGAAGAGACTTGGATCAGAAATAGGAGTGCTGGTAGGGATTGACCTTTTTTTTTTTTTTTTTTTTTTAAACCAAGTTTGATCTTTACCAAATTCTAAATTCTGTTTTCTTGGTAACACTTTTATTGTTTGAAGTGGTCCTTGTTTACCTCATGAAATGATATAAAGCTAATGCTTTACCAACATGAAAACTTTCCTGGAGTTTAACTGGGTGTTCTTCAGAACACATTGTACCCTGAATCATCAGAGATAAGATTCATGGTATAGAGGCCTCTTCTTTTTTCTTCTGGCCATAGACTTCCAGTGTAAGAGCGTATTCCGGAGGCCTTATTCATTTAACACTGGGTCCTGGACTCTATTACAGTGAAATACTCAAGGTAATATCAAGGCTGTTTGCTGTAAGAAGAGGCTCTGATTCATCAAAAAATACCCGATTTACGTATCACCAAATACGAGATGCCAAATCGTAGATGCCTAATGGGTGGTTTTCTTTGAATTGTTTTTTACCCAGGTGTTTTTTCAAAACCGAGTGAAGGGTGTTTTGGATTTGAAAATGAGAATAGCAGGGAGTGAGTTCCCTTTATTGAGTACAGTCCTACCTTGGTTTACGAGCATAATTTGTTCCAGAAACAAACTACTCGTATCGCAAGACATAGCTCGCTTACCACGTTAAACTGTCTTCGAGATGTTTGCTCATCTTGTGGATCACTCGCAAACCACGTTACTCGTAATCCAAGGTTTTACTGTATTTTCTGTGTGCAGGGAGGGTACTGAGCTTAGTGCTTTATGCTTACTGACGCACAGGGCTCTGGGGGTCTAAATCAGCAAGCGCTCGTTAGCACAGGGCATGAAAGAAAAGCTCCATAGCGAATAGCCACCAACACGCGAAGCAGGTAACAATAGCTCGCATTTAATCGAGCACTTGTCTTCTCGAGGCTCTTTAGGTGTGTTAACTCACACAAGCTTCGCAAAAGCCCGGTCATATTGGTTTGGTTGTTCTACCCATTTTGCGGTTCAGGAGATCAGGCACGGAGAGTTAAATAATTCACAGCGTGAGTAGACAGCAGGGCCAGGGTTTACACCCACGCTGTCTGAGTCCAGAGCCTTGGTCCTCTTTCTTGCTCCTCTCAGGAATGGAATCTTCGTGTTCGTTGACGTGATGTCTGGATTATTAGAGAGCAAAGGCAGGCTATCTGACCCTGTTCCACAGGCTCTGCCCTCCTCTATTGTTTGATTCCAGGTCCAAGCGAGCTCAGCTCTTGGGTGAAGTCACTGGGACTCTGAGCTGGCTGTGCCAAGCGACTGCCACACTTGGTAATGACCTGTGGGGTTTTGGCTTCTCACTGAATCTAGGATTTTTTCTTCCCCTCTGAAGAGAGGGGCAGTCTTCCTTAAAGCCCAGCAGCTTTCCCCCCCGCTCTGGGATGACCCAGTCCTATACAAGTAAATCATTCACAACTTTAAAGAACATTTCCTTTCTCCAAATGTTGGCATTCGCTGTAATCTGTAATGCCCGAGCTAAACGCCACACCCGACCTGGGTGTGTTTATTAGGCCACCTTTTCTCTTTTCTCTCTTTTGGGCTTCAGATGATAGTGAGCCTCTTAGGTGTGAAACGTAATGTAATTGCCATGGTTTTCCTTGGCATCAGTGGCTATTTCATTTTATTTTTTTCTGACTCTGATCCTTCCGCCTCCCTCTTTGACTTATAAGGACATTCTCCCCACCATGCTCTCTCTCACTTTAAAGCTTTTGTATAACTTAATCAATCATTAGTGGGTATTTTGGCACATCTTGAAGGCGAGACTTTATGGCTCAATTTTTGCTTACCTCTTTCCCAGTTTAGAAAATGTTTAGGTCAGATACCATGTTAGGCGTCTCACACACATCATTGATTCTTTAAATAGGCTTGTGATGTCAGTATCATTGTGCCCATTTTACAGATGTGGAAACGGGGGGGGGGAAGATTATGGTGCTTGCCCCAGGTCAGGTAGTTAGTGCCCCATGAGGTGCTGGGCTCAGAGTTCCAGATTGTCTGCCTTCAAATCCTGTGCTTTTTTCCTGTGTGACTCACCCCATGTGACATGCCCTTCAAACACCCTTTACATCTCTCACAAAACGAATGTGGAAACCAGAACAGTTTTGTATAAAATCCGCTGTCTGGAACTTGCTATAATCAGTGCTCTTTCTCCTCCTCCTCGTCCTCTTTCCACGTTCCCTCTGAGTTCCTGAGGTGAAGGCATGAAGTTTGGAGGTGAGAAGGCCTAGGATTAGGTTCCCTTTAAGTTACTTGGCACGAGAAAGCAAGCGTGGACATGATGAGAAACTTTCCCGTAGTGTCTCTGAGCTTATGGGGGCTACCCTGTCGAAAAGAGCTGTTCTTCCCATGAGAGGAATTAAGAAAGGGGGAAAGATCTTGGTGAAATTCTGTTCTTTTACCCTCTCCTGCCAACCAACCTCAGTGCTTTCTGCTTATTTCTCGGCTTTCCTGTTCTACCACTTACCTTGCCGTTCCTCACACTAGAGACATTTTTATGACATGGTATCTTGTTCCTCTCGGCTGTCAGTTGACCTTCACTTTTGGGTGATGAGCAGAGCTGCATCTTAGGTTGCAGTGCTCAGCGGTACCCACTTCTCTCCCCTTTTGCCCTGGTCTTGCCCTTCGGTACTTTGTGGATGGAGCTCAGGTGCTTAGATGTGAGTTTTCATGACCTCGCATTCTCAATTGAACAAAAAAGACTTGCAAAGAAAATGATGTTTGTAGTGAGCTGGCCAAAGGCATAATGGTGTAAGAACACAGGTGTTGGGTCAGGTGAATGGGGGGTAAAATCAAGGCTCTGCCCCTCTCTGGCTGGGTCGCCCCAGGCAGCTTATGGAACCTGTCTGAGGTGGTCTTCTCATCCTGTATATGCTTCAAGATGGTTGGGAACATTAGAGATAACTAAATGAATCAAGCATCCTGGACAGTGGCTTGTACCTAGTGGGGGCTTAATAGATGATAGTTCTGTTGCTACAAATGCACAAAACAAGGTGAACTGAGGTGACGAATCTGTCTATTCGTCACGTTGTAGGATCGGTTTTAGAAAAGGAGGCACTTTTGGGATTAGCTTGTCTGAAACCTTTATTTTACAGACCAGGACACCGAGATCCAGAGAAGTTAAGTGACTCTGTCATAGCTGTAGAAGTAGTTAGGGGCAAAGCTGAGTCTAGAACTCAGAAGCTGCAACTCTTAGCTTGTGCTCTTTCTATGGCAGCATGACTGATTCAGTCCAATATTTACACCCGCATCTCTAGGGCAGGGTTTGCTGGAACTACTTGTTGGGGTGGGGCGGCTTGGTGGGGGTTTGCTCAGAAAGCAACTTCCTGGACTTCATCCCATTCTATTACAATCAGAATCTCTGGTGGTGTAGCCAGGGATCTTCATTTTAACAGACATTTCCGGTGATTCGTATGCATCTTATGAGTTTACATGTCTATGTGTTTGAAATGGGTTTTGTTTGCGTTGACTGTGAATTTCAGCTTCACTGACCTTGTGTTGTAAGAAGAGTTGATATTCACCGAGTTATCCTCAAAGCATTTTGGCTTAGTCATAGGAACAAATGCTAACCTAGTGATGTTAGTAATAATAGTGCTCATGGAAGCCATTGCTTATGGAGTACCAGCTGTGTGCCAGGCATGGTCTGAGCCCCTTCGGGCACCTAGAACAGACCTGGCATGTAGTAAGCACGTTATAAGCATTAGCTATCATAGCCTCGTTTAATTCTCAGAACACCCCCTCGGAAGACTATTATTGTCTTTTTTACAGCTATAATAAACGGATGTACAGAGAACTCAAATAACTTGCCCAAGGCTACACAGCTAGCAAGTGGCAGAGCTGGTTTTTGAACTCAGTGTGTACTGGATGTTGAAAGCCATGAAATCCAGTAGACATACGCATGTGATATATAGTCTTTCAGTAAACATTGAAATTTAAAGGATTTTTTTCGTTAGAAGAATATCTCTCCAGGTTTGGTAGTTATAGTCTGCCGAGGGACTTACGAGAGACCTCATACAGGTAAATAATCCCTGTTCTGACTTATTGAAAACAAAACAGTTCAGAAGTGAGGCTTTCCTGAGAAGGAACAAGCTGGTAAAAAGCATTTCTTCAAAAGGGAAGTGTTCTCGCTTTTCAGCCTCTATTTATGCAGGTGAAATGAGCAGCGAAGGAAGAAGTGTCAGCGGGCCGAAGGGCCAGGCTCAGCTTCTCAAAGTCCAAAGAGCTTAAAGGCTGGAGGGAGGACTTGGAAAAGCTTTGTGTGCTGTGCATTTTCATAGCTTTTCTGCCTCTTATTTTATGACATCCCTTGACTCAGAGATTTTGGAGCTTTACATATGGAGCCCTACCAGCTGTGCCTGGACTGAGGCGGGCTCCCCGCTACCCCCCATCATCCCTACCCGTCCTTAGGTCAGGGGGGTGAGACCCACAGATGAAGGACTCGTATTACTGATGTTCTAGATTGTTCAGCCACTGTGGCTGGAAAACAAGCCATCCCCAAACTTGGTGGTTTTAAAACAATGTTTGTTTTACTCACCGATCTGCAGTGTGGACAGGGCTCATCAGAGACAGCTTGTTTCTGCTCCACTCGGTGTCCGCTGGGGTTACCTGAGGGCTAGGAGTCATCTGAACCCTCAGCTCCCTCACATGTCTGGCATCTGGGCTAGGAGGACAGGAACAGATGGGGGTGGGGGCACCTGGTCATCTCTTTACGTGGTTTCTCGATACTGTCTCTGCAGCATAACGGCTTCACCTTCTCAAGGTGGCTCTGGGCTCCAAAGTCATTTGTTCAGAGCGAGGGAGGGAGGAAGGGAGGAGGAGGAGAGAGAGAGAGAGAGAGAGAGAG
>NW_017731361.1:5104679-5118040 GCF_001890085.2 Hipposideros armiger
AATGAACACCAGGCAGATGTCCTGATGCCTCTTAGGACCTAGCCTTGGAAGCCAGGCAGTATCACTTCCACCATATTCTTTCGGTTGAGATCACTGCAGTGGTCCACCAGGTTCAAGGGGAGGGAACGTAGGCTGGGCCCCATTGCTTGATGGAGGATTGTCTATGTCTCATTCATTGTAAGAATAACATGTGGGTTGGGCTGTCTTGGTGTGGCCATCTATGGAAATTATAATCTGCCATATATGTGTTTACTCTAAAAAGACTCATTCAGGGCCTGGGTAGTTCATTGAGTCCCTTTATCCTCATAGTGTGATTTATGAATTTGCAGATGTTAAATAGGCTAAATTTAAATAGTCTTTGGGTGGAACCTGAACTGAGTTTGCTTGGAGCCATGTGAATGTTGATGGGGAGTGGCTGGCAAAGCCTTACCTCATCATGGAGGAATATCCATAAGTTATTATTATTATTTTTTTCGGAGGGAACCAGCCCTTAGTCTTTGTTCAGAAGCCTAGGCAACCTCACATAGCACATAGTTACTGTAAGTTCTTTTGACAGTTGTTTATGAGGGCCTAAAACGTCCAAGGGGCTTGTGAACAAGACAGACAGGTTCTGCTCTTACGAAACTTAGATTCATGCAAAAAAGAAGTAAACAAGTAAATGGATAAGAATTTCAGGTAGTTATAAGGCTCCTAGGTAAGTAGAGGGTGAGAGCCCAGGATAAATGGTGCTTGCCATGATGTTATTTGAGCCTAGGAGTTGGCCAACAGTGATCAGAAAAGATACCCGAGGAGTTTCACTTAGCTGCCTTATTGGGGTCCCCTTGCATGTACTCCATTCATAAGCTAGGACAAAACTGTTAAGGAATGGCTAGGGTAAGCGTGGACTTGTTCACAAAATCCTAAAATAATAGTTGGATTAGCCATACCTTCAAAATCTACGCTACAGTTTTATTTCTCCCCTCCCGTCTCCAACAAAAGGTTCAATAGAGGAAATTCGGGAACATAAAAGAAATATTACTTTCACACAGTAGTTAGTAAACACATGTAATTCATTTATTTTCCCTGAGACTGAAAGTATGAAAGACACAAGAAGAGATTTTGTAAATTTATGAAAACTGGATCTGCACCAGTTTGTTTAGGAAAGTTAATAATGTTAGGATATGACCCTCACCACTGAAGGACCTACAAGGGCCTCTGTGTGATTTTCCTTCCACCATCTCATCCCATCCGTACAATAAACACTAAATGTGTGCCTCCTTTGTGTCATTCTCTGGGGCCGAGGGTAAAACAGTAACCAGAGTCCCTACGTTCATGGAGGCAGACTAAAAAGAAAGCAACCAGACAAAATAGCTGTAAGTCATAAAAATACCTGGGAAATAAAAACAAATCATGGGCGATGGGGAGGGAATGACTTTAGGTGAGGTGTCAAGGAAGGTCTCTTGGGAGGTGACCACAGGTGTCAGTCATTGTGATGCTAAGCCAGCCGCTTAGACTGGAAAGGTACATTGAGCCAAATCCAGAACATCCCTGCGGCTGTGCTTACATTGTAATTGAGGAAAGACTGGGTGAGAGTTAGCGGATGCTGTGGCTCCTGCATTGTATTCAGTCCTTACAGCCTTGAAGCTTAAGAAGAGCCCCTTGCCCTGGCTGGAGGGTCCAGGGTGACTACTTGGTGATACTGAGTGAGGGCACCTCTTCAGAGCTTCTCTTGCTCTGAGCCCAGGTCTGATGGAAACTGTAGATTTCTTGGCTCTACTGCTTGAAGCTTGTCCCATGAGTGTTAAAAAAGATGTCAAGAGCCTGACTTCATCTTGGCTTTCTCTTTCTGTTGGAGAGCCGTTGCTAAGTGACAGATCCCTCTGGCTGGAGCAAAGGAGATGGCCAACAGAAAAGGGTGGAGGCGAGTAGAGTAGTGTCTGAGTCCCGGGGATGGATGACTTCTAGGAACAAAAATCCGGAGAGTTTCATTTCCAGGGGGAGCGCTTGTTGCAAAATTTCCCACGTTCATTGTGTCTACCTCTCCCCACCTCTCTGGTGATTTCCGCTTTTGGTTTGGGGGTTCATAGGCTTTTGCCGACTTGGTCAAAGCCATTCAAACCTTGAGACCTGGTGGTAATTATTGGAGCAAGGTGGCCTGGTATGTGACAGGGCAGTTACCCTGGTAGGACATTGTACAACCCCTCATAGGGGAAAGAGCCTTTAAACGGGAACATTTGGTTCAGATTATTTTGATTTGCGTTGATGGGTTGGTTCCAAAGTCATGACTTGTTTTGGGGAATCTAATGGAGAACACTTGCAGGGTGTTATGCGTTTGCTTTTTTTCCGGGTGATTATTTCCCCTGAATTCTTCTGTGGTCACCTTTCCTTAGTCTACAGATGCTCCACTATCATTTCAAGGACTTGGGCATCTCCTGAAGAGGGATCTCTTCTCAAAATTGTTCTTGAAAAGAGATGAGTGTGCCGTGTTTGGGTGTGTCCGTCTGTGGGACAGAAGGTTTGTGGTCACACCTCTCTTTCCTTTACCTGCTAATAGCCTCACCTCACACATGCTTTATATCATTTATGCCCCTGTCCCATGTGCTTCTGAGCATAGCTGATCCTTGGGTTAGTGCAGTTTATCTTGGGTTCAGTACCCAGCATAAGAAATCTTTTGGATTAGGATAGAGTGGAATAAACGAGTTCTGTGTTTCTGGAAGGACTGGGAGAAAATGATGTCTAGAGGTCCCATGGGTAGAAACCAGCATTTTATCTGAAAACACTTAGTAGTTAAGAGCATGGCATTTAGAAATCTGTCTTTGCTGCCTACCAGGCCTGTGACCTTGGACAGGCTTCTTAATCTTTGTGTGGCCAATTTCCCAGCTATAAAATGGGGATGGCCATTTTCTCAAAATTCAGTTTTGAGGATTAGATGAGAATATATATATAATTTAATAAATGGCTGCTATTATCATTAACAATTTTTTTTTGTGTGTGTGTGGAGATTTCATAGATTGTGCTCGATTCTGGCTGTGAAGAGTGGGACAAACGATGAAAATTGTCTTTCTTCAAGAATCACAACAGTTAGATGAATTTCTTGTAGAGATGAAGGGGCTATGAGTCCGAGGTCCCCCAAACCTTTGTTCTCCCAAACCCCCGGTCCACCAAAATCCTGGCTTTTTCGTCTGTTAGTATATCTGGGCCAGAGGTTGATTTTCCCCACCTTTGGTAACTTCTCGTACTTACTTTCTGGGTTTCTTTCTGTGACTGGAGAAGCTTGCTGTGAGTATTCCCTACCTCCTATCATCAGCCTGGAGGTTTCCAAGACCTCTCAGCATGTTGGATGATGTCGGACAGTTGGCTCTGGGACCCAGGCTTGCTCCCAAGTCTTGCTGGCGGCTGCTGCTGGCCTCCCGAGCGTGCAGCTGGGGGAAGAGTGTGGTCACTCCTGGGGGCCAAACTGAGGCCTCTGAGTGGAGTTCAGGGATGCAGGGAGATGGGCTCTGCAAAGCAAACAACGTGAGGTTCATTGACATAAAGATGGCCCCTTTGGTCCCTAGGACATGCTATTCCACCAGATTGCAATAATTATGCCTGCCATCCACTGAGTGCTTACCTCATGCCAGATATGCATGGAGTACTAGTTTGTAATTCCCATTTTTCCAGCAAGGGCATTGAGGCTTTGGTACTGATGATTACTTCCTATGACTTCTTGGTTTTTTCCCCTGATGTCGAGAAAATTTCTCAGCATCAGCGTGTGAAGACACAGGCAGGATGGTATAGTGGAAGGAGTGTTGACCCGTAAGGCAGATGTTCACCAGCCTGTCCCCTCGCACCACTCTTTCCTGTCGCCCTTCCTTCCTCCCTTCCTTTTAGTTTATAAGATCCGGAGCTTGGCCTGGAGAAGGTGACACTATGATGACACTAGGATCCTGAGCTTTGGCTCCAGACATTCTCAGAGTTGAGTCCTGGCTCTGCCATTTGCCACTTGAGGGGCCTTGGGAAGTGGGGACCTCCTCTAAGTCTCAGTTTCCTCATCTGGGGATGATAATTGTCCCCTTTCACTGTTGTGGAGACTAAGTGAGGTAACACAGGGTAACACCCCTGGTAAGTGTCATTACATGTAAGCTAAAACCGAGAGATTGTTTTGTATTATTCTTTCTTTCTCAGACATCCTGGTTGCCCCTAAATGAGTTGGTGGTTTTAAAGCCTTTTTTTTTTGAAAAGAGTGTCACAGACTTTGTTGAGACTCTCAATGAATGTTCTGGACTCTCTCAAGAAAATGCATGTTCACTCAAAATCATATTCAGTTTCAGAGGGTTCAGGACCTTCCAAAGCTCCTTGTCTGAACTCCAGAAGGAGGCCTTCCTTATCTCCTCTCTGACCCCTGCTGACCCGTGGCTGAGGGCAAGGCAGGCAGAGGCACCAGCCACGAGGACTGGAGGGCTGGGCTTCCATTTCTTCTTCTGCCCCATTCTAACAAGCAGCCTCCTGACTTCTTGGCCCTGGGGTTGCCGCCCAGAACAAGCACCGGGAATGTCCTGCAGCTCTGCTAAGGGGGGAGGGAAGGTCAGTCTGTGTCTTCCACGCTGGATTATTTCAGGGGTGACAGAGGAATGAAAGGGGAGGCAGCAGCAGAGACTGTGGGATCCCAGGAAGACCAACGCTGCTGTGTAGTGATGGCTTGCTCCTCCCAGGTTCCGTCCTCCCAGGGACCGTCCTCCCAGGAACTGTCCTCGGTGCTTTGCAGTCCTCATTTCTAATCCTCACAAGCACCCTACCAGGTGGGTACTGTTATCACTCCCACTTTCCAGATGAGGAAACTGAGTAAGATTAGCAAGCGGCAGAGGTGGGGGTCAGGTCCAGTCTGTCGCAAGTCCCGGAGTTCTGCTGTGCCAGGCTGTTTCCCAGATGGAGTCAGCCTCCGGGTGAAGGGGAACTTCATGCCCTTTGCAGTTGATGAAGGAAGTGCTTTTCCTCCCGGAGGCCAGATGTCCGGGAGCGCTGGCATTGTTATGTGCTCTCCATGGCCTTCTCAGTGCTGAGCTGCAGACATGTGTATTTTTAGAAAAGGAAGAGACTTCTGTGTCTACTGTTGATTATGCACAGAGACATATCAGCTTCTAAATACTAAAACCAGCCAATGCAGCGTAGTGTCAGCCCGGTGGATGCTGCGTGCTGGTGGCCCGGTCTTCTGGCTAGGTGGTATTTGCCGTGATGGCTTCAGGGACAGGACCGATCTCAGGTCTCTTTTCTTGGTAGACGTAGCACTGAGTCGTCACAGGGATCCTTGTGTACTCCCCCCACTCTAGGCTTGCTACCAGCGCAGCTCTTGGCTTGTTGGCAGCTGGCGAGGGGACGTCCCTTTCTGTACTTTGTTTCCCTGCTTGCATTTCCCCCCTTTTTTGTCTCTCTACCCCCACCCCATCCCCACACCTTTTCTTCCCTCTAAGACCAAGTGCATTTTGAATCCTTTATTTTATTTTTTATTTTTCCGTTACAGTTGACCTACAATATTATATTAGTTTCAGGTGTACAAATAGTGATTAGACATTTATATAACTTACGAAAGTGATTAGGCTGCTACCCACCTGACACTGTACATACTTATTACAATATTATCGACTATATTCCCTGTGCTGTACTTTCCATCCCTATGACTGTTTTTGTAACTGGCAATCTACACATTTTGAGTTCTTGTTATTGTCAGAGAGGTGTAGATTGTGTGCCACCTCAGGTACCCATGTATAAAGCCACACTGGTTGCCTGGCACTCCAGGGCCAAGCAGCCGCGCACAGAAGGCCAGGGCAGCGTGGTACAACGTGGAGGTCCTCTGTGTCCCCATTCCTGCTCCCATTCACAGCTGACACGCACCAAGCTCTCCTCACATGCCAGTCACTGGCTCTGCAGATGGTCAGTCCACTCCGCCGCCGGCACCGTGAGGGCGGCTCTGGTATTATCTGGATTTTCCAGATGGGAAACAAGGCTTGGCTGGGCCCGTGACCTGCCCGTGGTCACATGGCTGCGGTAGTGCCTGTGCTCAGGTGGGAGCTGGGGTGAGTCAGCACAGAGCAGGAGGGAGGGTGGGGCGTGCCCCCACCATGCCTGTCTTCTTGCCCCCGGGCTGCTGTCCTTTGGTGTGGCACAGGCAAGCCAGAATTTCAGGTCCTCTGGAGGATTAGGCTTTCTGACCTTCTCCAGTCTGGCAAAGAGGATTTGGATGGGATTTCCTTGCAGTGGGGATTTTGTCTTAATGAGCGCTGCAGAACTGGGCCAGCTGCTCCTGGGATGTGCTGTGTCATTCCTGCTCACTCACTGCTGTGACCTCCCCTGCCTCTGCCCCTTTATACCAGGAGTGAAGACTGTATCTGTCGAAAAGACATTCGGGAGGAAAGAGACTGCGTGTTTACGCTGACCGTGAGGATCTATGTATAGGATGTTAAGCTACCACTGCTAGGATGCTTCCTTATCTTATTTTGATAGTTTAGCAGATGTTCTTCATTCATTCATTCATTTATTCATTCATCCATTCATCCATTCATTCATTATCTATTGATTAATATGATTAAAACATAGACACATGAGGTGTGACAATTAAGTTCGTGAACTTGTTGCAATAATGTTGCTAACCGTTTTTTGATATCAGAGAGATTATTCATTATGAATTTGTATCAGCTAGACAAACAGTTAACCAAGTTTACTATTTGGAAGTGCTGAAAGGCTGCATGAAAAAGTTTGATGACCTGAGCTTTTCACCAACAATTCATGGCTCTTGCATCACAACAATGCACCAGCTCACACAGCACTGTCTGTGAGGGAGTTTTTGGCCAGTAAACAAATAGCAACTATATTGGAACACCCTCTCTACTCACCTGATCTGGCCCCCAATGACTTCTTTCTTTACCCGAAGATAAAAGAAATATTGAAAGGAAGATATTTTGATGACATTCAGGACATCAAGGGTAATATGATGACAGCTCTGATGGCCATTCCAGAAAAAGAGTTCCAAAATTGCTTTGAAGGGTGTACGAGGTGCTGGCATTGGTGCATAGCTTCCCAAGGGGAGTATGTCGAGGGTGACCGTAGTGATATTCAGTAATGAGTTACGGAGCACTTTTTCTAGGATGAGTTTGTGCACTTAATTGTCAGCTCTGTATGTCAATAGCTCACCCTTAAAGGAATTTGCCATGGAGACAAAAAGACCCAGAACCAGCCAATATGCTAAGGATTTTTCATGTATAGTTTCAGACCAACCTGTGAGGTATGTAGGAAACTGAAGAAAGGGGAGCAGTGGAGAGTAGTGATTAAGAGAGCGCCTGGAGGGTAGGACTGCTACACTGAGAGTCAGTGCTGTTGTTTGCCGTCTGTGGCCCTTGGGCAAATTACTCAGCCTCTCTGACCGCCTGTTTTCTCATCTGTGTAATGGGGATAACAGTGTCTTCCTCATAGGATTTTGAAGACCAAATCAGACAATGTTTGTAAATTTCACAGGCCCTCTTTGGTGTATATAGTAAGGTCTCAATAAAAAGTGGCTGTGTTCCCTTGTATTATTAGGTATTCTTATCTCTTTGTTTTAAGATATAGAAACAGAGCCTTGGGAAGGCTGCCCCAGTCCAGGCCACACAGTGAATACAGCAAAGGACAGGACGGTAACATTTGCCATTAAATGACACATTGTGCCATGAAGAGGTTCAAGGGAGGGAAGTGGCACCGGCTTTGTGTGGGTGGAGGGAAATGCTGCAGGCGGGCAGGCTGGCATGGGACTAGGGAGGACTTCCTGGAGGAGATGGCATTTGAAGGAGCGGCCCATTTCGACAAGTGGAGACGGGGAAGCTAAGTATCGCTGGTGGAGGGAACAGGCGGGGCACATGTTCAGTGATGAGAACTGGGTAGCCTGTGAGAGCTCAGGAGCCCTCTGATTCAGAGCAGAGCAGGGCTCTGTAAGTCCCATGAGGGTGGGGCTTGGGCTGGGTTTGCCCTGACCTAGAATAATGCTGTCACCTGGGAGGGACTCCATAGTAGGACTGAACAGCAGTGTCTGGAGGTGGTAAAGCTTTAGTTGGTGAAGGGGAGTGGCTGGGGAGGAAGGAATTCAGAACTTCATTTGGAGAAGTTGATTTCTGCCCCCAGTGAGACCTGGGATTGTTTACTTCTGCTATAAAATGCCAGCCTTCTCAGCTACCTTACTTAAACTACACTGTAAGTCACTCTAGACACTCGTTTTGGTTTTTCCTGGACTGTGAATCAGATATTCCCTGAGCTGTTGGTCAGCATTCTGATGGTAATAGGAGATTATAGGACAGGGTGGCCATCTATCTCCCTGGGGTCATTTAAATTTGAGACCGTAGAACTTTGAACCAAGCGAAAGCTTGTTTGAAGTAAATATCGTGTGTGGCCCTGTGGTTTTCCCAATCATGTTTGTCTCCTTTACGCTCCTCCTATTTTTTTCTTATTTTCTGTGGTCAAATTCTCACTGTAGGTGGTTCTCAAGCCTCTCACATGCATTAGAGAAAAGTTGTGTGCAAATCTCTGTTGTGGAGGTGGTGTGGATGCCAAGGTGAGCGCCACGGGCAAGAATCCTGCCCACCGTGAGTCCTTTGCAAGGCAAAGAATTACTCAGTTTAGAACACCTGTGCCCTGACTTAGGCTTCTCTGTGTGGTTCTCATACATTGGATTTTTCCTGGAGCAGACTACAGAATCGGAAGCGTCATGAAACAGGGACCTGCCCCCTCCCTGGAGATGCGCATAGTCCAGCCACGGCCTGTGGGAATTAACCAGTGAGCTTCTGATCTGTGGGCCAGGCAGTCTTTCCTTCCCTCCCGTTTGTTTTCTTGGCCTGACGAAGTAACGGCTGACAGAGGATGAATGTCTGGGTGTTACAGATCCCAGGAGTAATTAGTTATCTTTGCACCACATTGGTTTTACACTGGAGGTAATGATCCCGATCATCAGTTTCTGACAGTCTCTGCCATGCCGTTTTTCCGTTCCATGGCGATTCCATCCCTAACTCCAAGGTGATCTAAAAGAAATGGATTTGTGAGCCACAAACAGCACTTTAAAATGGGGCAGAAGGATGGGAATCAAGGTCTGCAGTTTTGAAAAATGTTCTGAGAGATTGACAGACTAATTTTCATCTTGGCTAAGGTAATTCAAGTCGGTTTTTATGGTGAATTAGGTGTGGACTCTGTTCTCTATTTCCCTCATCCTTGGGTGTGACAGATCCCCACGCAAACCCCCCACCCCAACACACACACACACACACACACACACACACACACAGAGTAACAAACAAGCCACAAGACTTCAGAGCAGGTAGAGCAACCGCAGCCCCCTCCCCACCCCCCTTTTGTCTATCCCTTCCCAAAGCACTCACATTTGTATTCGACGTGTCTTCCAAAAAGATGAATGACCCTTTGGAAGGTGTGTGTGTTCATTTTCAAATATCCCCTGCCATGTGGTTTTTGAATAGCATGTGCTGTGTGGCTGGAGAGAAAAGGAGCAGTTCCTGACAGCTCAGCAGAAGAGCGCAGCCTCACCTCCCCCGGGCTACCCTCCTGGCACTGTCACCGCTCGCCCTCTCCCGTGCAGTCCTGCCGCCTCTCTCCATGCTTACCGCAGAGCCCCCACCCCCCACTCTGCAGCGTCACTTTCCTTCCTGTCTAGTGGCAGATTTTTCTTTGTCTGCGAACATGCTTAAGTTTTTATTATCTTTACAGCAAGAGGGGAAAAAGTGCCGATCCCAACAAAACTTCCCTCTGCACTTCTTTTGCTTATGAGCCATCCTGTGCTGCTACTTGCACATCTGGACTGCTTGAAAGAAGAATCCATATTTCCTGGTGCTATTGCTTTACCTCCCAAAGCTCTGACGTCTGGCTTCTGCCTGTGGTTCTCTTCTGAACCTGCCTTCTCAGAGGTCCCCGGGACCACTTGGTTAATGAAACCAGCGATTGTTCTTAGTAGTCCTCAGCTTTATCCAAACTCCTCCTCCTCTGTCTTCCCTGCCAGTGTGTTCTTCATGCTTCCTTCACTCCCCTGAGCATCCCTCTCTGGCCCACCTTCTCTGTCCTGTGGGTCTTCCCAAGGTTCCTGGCCCTCTTTACCTCCCGGAGTAGAGGACCTGTCTGTGTTGTTAATCTGCCCAGTCCCTGGCCTCGGCCATCATCACGTGGACGTGACTGCCAGCCTCTGTCCAGCAGCCCAGCCTCTCACCTGTTCTTCCTCATACCGAGGTCCGGAGAGGGGAGGAGCCTTGCTGGAGTCACAGCAGATGTTCCTAGTGTCTGTATATTTCCAGGGTCCATTCTACCTAGGCACGCGCCCCCATTTCAACCTTGGAAGGATGGTTCACTTTGGCCAGAAAGATAGAACTTCACCTGTACTCTAGCGGTAGATACAGTTGCCCGCCTCTTTCCAGAGCTTGCTGACGGAATGGTAAGCACTTGTGCTAGAGGGGTCTATAGGCTTTCCGTGATCAGGCAGGTCATGCTGTGCAGAGAAGTGTTTATGAGAAAAGAAAGGGTCTTGTGAGTGAGGACTCTGAGGTCAGCAGTCGGGGAAAGCGTGAGGGGCTGGTTTACCAGGTAGGGGCTCTGAGCAGCCAGAGGTAGTTTGGAGGAGGCAGGTCTCTGGTGGAAGCCACCTGGCCTTGGAGCCATCGTGGGGTCTTCATAGGTGTTAGTGGGTATTGTTGAGGGGACCCCGTTGTCCTCTGGGGACATGGGACCGGCTCTCTGTGAAGGCATTGCCAGACCCGCTTTATCAATGTGTCAGCTGGCCAAGGCAAAAGGCTTTCCTGGGGAAAGAAAGTCAGCGTGTCAGGATCTGGATTCTTAAAGCCATCTTTGTATCTTTCATAAAATTCAGAGAGTTTGGTTTCTTTATGGAGGCTGTCTTGGAGCAGATTTATTTTATTTTTCTCTAAATGACTCTCATTATAGGATGTGTGCTATTAATACAGATGCTGGTGGCTTGTAGCCACTGGGGTTCTTATCTCTTCTCACATGCATTCTGACATGTTGCTACATTTTGGCTCCTTGCTGCCAGGGGCCTGCCAGCAGCTGGACTGCTTTTACATGATCTGGTTGAGGGTGCTGGACTGGGGATGGTGGAAAGGCTCTCTGATCCAGAGGCAGTGTCTGTGTCACCCTGGACTGACTGTCATCATTACAGCTGTGATCTCACCCAGCAAGTTGTGTTCGAAAGATGGACAGAGCAGAAAAGCCAGAGGCCCTGGGTGCCACTCTGCCTGCAGTCCGGGAATCGAGGGGTTTTCTTTTGTTGTCCCACTGAACTACATGCCACTGAGCCCTTCCTCGGGCACAGAGAGCTGTGACCTCCCTCACTGCTTAAACTTGCGTTTGTCAAGCTCCAGAGGTGGTGGGAGGACAGAAGAGAACCTGCACAACAAAGTTTGGACTGGAAGAATTGCTTACACTCTACAGTGGCTTTCTGGGGAAACTGATGGACGACTTAATGCTGGTGTGACTTAGATTTTAAAATTGTGGGGTCTAGAGTCAGGCTCCTGTGTTTATATCTTGGTTTCGTCACTTTCTGGCAATTTTCCCATTTGTAAAATGGATTTAAACAATAGTATCTACCTCAGGGGGATTTTTGCGAGAATTTAGTGACATAATACATAAATCCCCCACTTTGCAAAAGTTCATTTTATGCCACTTTACTTTTACAAAAGGCCTACATTAGTACCTGTTTTTGCTAACTGAAAGACATTTGAAGAGGATTTACACTTTAAAAAAAAACGGTGAGAAGCGAAAATCGTGTTCAGCGTTTGTTTTGCCGTGAGCCCTTACGGAGGCAGCTCACACCCTGTGCAGTGAGGGTGGCCCCGCCAACTCCTTCCCTGGTAACCACACTCCGCATCTCAGCATCCAGCGTTGGAGCTCTGACCTGGGTCTGTGAGCGTCTGTGCTTTACCTCGATTTACTTTCTGCATCTGTTAGCTAAATAGATGTGTCCTAACATAATTGTTTCTTCGCTTCACCTCATTTCAGCTAACGAAAGGGTCCATAAGAACGCTCTACGTTCGGATAGCAGGGGAACCCTGTACCTTTAAAGCACTTAGGGCTGGACACATAGATAGCAAGCTCTCAATAAATTGTTGTCTATCACGATGTTCGAAATCCTGCAGAATAGCCATTGCTCTGAGTTCTGAGAATGCTGCAGGCCCTTCTCCGTATGTGGACAACACCTGTCTCTTCTACTCGGGTGTGCATCTGAAGGAAGCTACAAGCTCCAGGAGACTGGGTTATGCTCCCTTTTGCTTGTAGTGTAGTGGAGAAAACAAGCAGACAGCACTTGGCCCACAGTAGGTGTTTAACAAATCCTTGTTGAATGAATAAAGTTGTGAGCATATTAAGAACAGGAATACGGAAGAGTGTGGGATGTTAGGTGTAGCTCGGTCATGTTGGTTAGTTTGTGGCTACTGGAACCTTCATCATTCTGGAGATCATGAGAATAGGTAGGCAGCAAATTGTTGGGGAAATTGTTTGTTTGTTTGTTTGTTTATTTATTTTCAGTTCTACAAGACTACCCTCCGCCCACCCCCCTCAAATGCTGGTCACAAGCCCAGGTGTTTCTAACCAACAGGCTACAGATTGGAGGTTCCAGTGACCTTGGACATCAGATACCAGTTGCAAGTCCAGATTGTTACCTGTACTTCTGACTATAAATTGGAGGTTCCCAAGGCCCTTTCCTTGGGTCTTTCTCTCTCTCTCTTGTTTGGAGTAAGGAAAGGTTTGCTGATTGAGAAGGAACCAACCAAGAAGATAGGAGACCACCTAATAGTGCCTCAAATTCACCTTGCTTGCTGGACTAAGCTAAATATTTTTTTAGAGTGTTATGCAGAAGTGCTGGAGGGCCAAGTTTTAATTGGAACTTGGCCATTTATTGTAAAGAGGTGTCAACACCGCATACCTTGACAATCTTCCTGGACAATGGACCCTTTGCTTCTGAAAGGGTTTCCATGTTCAAGTTCCGGTTATGTGCTTGTCCTGTGATTCTGCGTGTGTGTTTGGGGGTGGGGGGGGGGCGAGACTTTGGCTCTGGGTACAGCCGGAAGTCCAAGTCCTCTGCTCATGCTTCGGCTGCAGGACTTCAGCTTTTGGTCTGTTGTCTCTGATTCTTGGGTTTCTTTAATTTGCTAGGAGCGGCTCACAGAACTCAGGAAATTCTTACTCACTAGATTACTGGTTTGTTATAAAAAGATTTAATTCAGCAACAGCCAGATGGGAGAAATGCACAGGGCAAGGTATGGGGCTAGGGCATGGAACTCCATGCTTCTCCTCGTGTATCACTACCTCCACATCGCATGTTCCCCTGCCCAGAAGCCTGTTATTATTTTTTAAAACAGCTTAATTGGCATACAAAA
>NW_017731361.1:5118675-5134857 GCF_001890085.2 Hipposideros armiger
GAACATGACACAATCCAGACCCAAAGGTGAGGTATGCCAGGACCTCCTCTGTCGTTCTTAGACCCAGCTGTTCCGTGGAAGGTTAAACATTTATTTTTGCTGGGGCTCTGTGAGTTTGTTTTTATTGCAAATTGATTCTCTACTACAGGCTGCCATAGAAGGGGGCTTTAAGTAGGTATGCTGTTGGAAGGACCCCCCATATCCCTTTGTTTCGCTCTGGTATTACCCTCCTCACCACTACCAGTTGTGAAAAATGACAATGAAAATTTCAGAGGCAGCTTGGATTCCCTCAGAGAAAAGTGTCTCTTAGGTACTAAAGGAAGAACCACACAAATAATAATTAAAAATGACACAGCCAGGTAGTGGTGTGTGGTATGCATTTTGGCAAGAGTCAGCATTTTAGAGCAGGTCTCTCCGTGGTGGGGGAGAACAGGCCAAACAGGCTTTTAAAACCACCATTCCAGAAGGAAAGGGGAGGGGTCGGGAATATGAGAGCATGTTTCTGTTGGTGAAGCTGGTTTTCTATTAAATGTTTGCAGGAGAGGTGGACAGCAGATCCATTTAGAGTCATCGTTTCGTTCAAATGCTAGGAGGCAGCCAGCTGGTCTGAGATGAAATGAGGTGGTTCTCGAGGTACCACTTAAGTGGGCTGTGGCAGCTTTTGGGCTTTGAGGTCGTATTTTGTGCATGTTTCATCCCAGGTGCTTTGCTCCCTAGATATCCATGCATACTTCCATCTCTCCATCATTATTGAATGCCTGTTTGTACCAGGAACTTTCCCTCCCTCCCTTCCTGTGCCTACCTTCCTGCCACCCATTCTCAATCTATTCATTCTGCAGCCCAGATTATCGATTGCCTATTATGTGCCAGGCACTGTTCTGGGCTCTAGGAACCCAGAGTAGGAAATAGTTTAGCAGAGGAGACAGGCTCTTGAAAAAGACTGTTTTATGGTTTTTCAGCTTTGATGTGAGCTTATTAATGGCTGACTTACACCTCCTCCTCCCTCATGTGTAATGCTACGAAAGCACAGGCAGTATCTGCTTTTTGCTTACCTCTCCAGTGAGTAGTATACCGGGCACATAGCTGCTCAAATACATAGTGTTTTGAACGAATAGCAGAATAAATGAGTGATCTGTACAGTGTGGGACACACTTTTACAGAAGTGTAATCACAGCTGTGCAAAGCCGCACAGAAGACAGAATTACCAACACGAACCCCACATCTGGTCCAAGCAATGAAGAACGAGGGGTATCTGTGCATGCTGGTCCCTTTTTGTCCATTTACGTTCTCGGTGACATTTTTGTGCTGCTCTCATGTATAAAGCTGCGGTGAGCAGGAGGCTATGATGGAGTACAGGACTGACTGGGTCCCTGCCCTCTGGGAGCTGCCTCCATGAGCCAGTGTGGGAAGTGCTGGGAGGGAGAGACCCAGGTGCCTGGATGGGCACAGTGTGGGCCAGCCTGGGCTGCAGTGAGTGTGAAGCTGCCGCTTGAGAGGTTCCGTGGAGGGAGCCAGGTGCCCGTGGTGTCGGGCAGGGTGGAAGAGGGCCTGTGAGGGCGCTGATCTGCGAAGGAAGCGGGACGGCCCGAGTGTGGAGAGCTGCTCTTGTGGATGCCAGGCCCAGGCTATCTGCAGCATCTGAAGAGCAGGCCTTCCTTTTTGTGTTGTAGAACCCATCGATTTTATGACAGTGTGACTTACAGGCTCAGGCTTCCTAAGAAGGGAACTGAATTAGCTTCCTGTGGCTGCCTTAACAAATGACTACAGACTCGGGTGGCTTAAAACAACAGAAATTTGTTCTCTCAGTTCTGGAGGCCTGAAATCTGAAGTCAGGGTTTCGCCAGGGCCATGCTTCCTCTGAAGGCTCTAGGGAAAGGTCTTTCCTTGCTTCTTCCCAGCTTCCGTGGCTCCTGGCAGGTTTTGGTGTTCCTTGGCTTATAGTTGCATCACTCTAATCTCTGCCTCCTCCTTCCCTGTGTATCTGTGTTCCCTCCTAAGCACATTAGTCGTTGGATTTAGGGCCACTTTTAATCCAGTATGACCTTATATTAACGAATTCCACCTGCAAAGACCCTTTTTCCAAATAGTGTCACATCCTGAGGTCCTGGGTGAACATGAATTTGGGGGCCATTATTCAACTCACTGCAGGAGGGGATGTTGAAGTTGGTGGCACAGTGTTGGGAGGCTTCCTGCGGGTCTTCTCGTTCCTCAGGGCTTCTGGGTTGACAGGAGGCTGGGAGTGTTGGTTGTGGGGAGGGTGGGCCAGCGGGGGCCAGGCCTGCAGCAGTCCTGGTGAGGGATCCTGGGTACAAGATCCTTCTCTAATGCCTAAGGAAGCTGTGAGACTGCAGGAGGTGGCCCTGCCCCTGCAGTTCCCTGGCTCAAGTTCACCCCGTTCTTCCTGCAGTGAGGGGAGATGGCAGGGTTTCTTACTGACCGTCCTTGGAGCACCTTGAGACAGGAGGAAGTCCACTAGAGTAAAAGAGCCAGAATAATTAATGGCCCTAGCCAACAATGGCCTCGGGTTTTTCCATGGTCCTTCTCTTCTTTGGGAACAGTTTCCTGCTGCTTTCTTGGCGGCGTGTTGCCAGGGACTTCCCGGGTCTGCAGGACATGGCTTTCCTTTTCTTTCTTGTTTTTCTGCTTTCTCAGGTTCAGTGTTGGTAGATTCTTCCAGTTCCCTGGTATTTACACAAATTACTCAACAGCGTCTTCCTATAACAGTGGTTCTTAAACTTACTGTGACTTCCAGGTTTGCTTTCCAATCTGGAAATTTGATTCCCTGGTTTGACTTGCAGATTTGATTCCCAGAATTTCTAAGTTAGTAAGTCTGGGGTGGTGTGATTCAGGTGAACTTCAAAAGCCAAATCGAGAAACCCTTCCCCAAAGGGTTATGTTTTAGTGTTTGTGTGTGTATGTGTGTGTGTGTGTGTGTGTGTGTGTTCCCTCCAGTGATACCTGTTTTCTTAGACAGGATGACTTTTGCATTTACACGATGTTAATTGACACAGTGTATCACCAGATTATGTATTTCAAACTCTGACCTAGATATGCTCTCTAGATACACAAATGCAAATTCTTGTATCATTTGCCTGTAGGCAAAGTAGATAAAATAGAATCAGTGGTACCTTGAAAATATTGTAGGCCTACTGTCAGCTGAGGAGGAAGGTGAGTGGAGAATGTGTGTTCTGTGGCCTCAAAGCTAAGCCAAGGAAACGGGGTTCTCAATGTGTAAGGGGGTGAATAACGGGATGGCTGTTTTGTCTTCATTTCTGTGACCCAGCGTCCCCTTTCTGTAAAAAGGAGACTGCAGAGTTTGCCACTCTCTTGATGGAACTCTCAAAGAGTCACATTCTTATTTGCGTATTCATTCATTTATTTAAAAACATTATTGGGGGCCAACGACGTGCTAGGACTGGTGAAGAGCATCCTTTTGTGAACAGAGCGGGTATGGCTACTGCCTGCCTGGCGTTTATAATGTCATTGGGGTGGCACACGTTAAACAGTTACCAAGATCAAAGAAAATCACATCACGTAAAGGGATGGGAGGGGACATTCTAGGGCCTGAGGCGAGCTTACAGTGGGGAGGCGGATGAGAGGCGGCCTCTTCCCTGAAGAAGTGACTCTTCAAGTGGAATGTGAAGGGCGAAGGGGCACTAACTAGGTGAGGAGGGGAGGGGAGAGCGTTGCGGGCAGAGGGAACACCACACATCAGGCTTCGTGGCTGGAGGGGGCCTGGCACAGGAGGGGATCTGAGTTGGCCAGTGGGGTTGGGGCTCCGAGGGAGGGCAAGGCTGGCGGGGTGTGCAGGTTTGTACACCTTAGTCACATTAGTTGTTAGTTTGAGATGAAAGGGAAAAATTATAATTGGGGAGGGTGTAGAAGGGGTGGTGACAAGAGCAGATCTGCTTTTTGAAAAGGTCATCCTGGGCAGCTGAGTGAGGAGTGGTCTGGAGGGGAGCCGGGAGGACGTGGGAAGGGAAGGCCAGTTAGGAGTCCAGGGCAGAGGTGATGCTGGCCTGGCCTCAGGGATGCAGCAGAAACGAGGTCTTCCTCACGATACTGGTTCTCCAGTCAGCACCCAAGGAGAAAGCTAGTGGGGGTGAGCAAGCAACCCCAGGTGTTCCTGTGTCCAAGGCTGGCTATTTAATCTGTTGGGGGGACCCTTGTTCATAAAGCAGAAATGAGTGCTGTTAAAGGTATGGACGTACAAAGCTTTTTCTTTTCTTTCATAGTCTCACTCTCAATGTGGTGCTTTTCATTTGCTATTTAAGGTTGTTCTGAATAAAGAAGAATTAAACGTTTCAAGCATTGGTATGAATTTGACGGATCATCTTTATTTTGGGCAATGCCAGTTTTAAATGTAAATATAAGATCAACTGACTTGTATGCAGAATCACTGAAATTACACAGTTCGTATTGCATAGCTCATATGCATATTAATTTTGTTCTTACCAGAACGGTGGAAACACCACACAAACTAACTCAACTGTTTGTATTTTACTCGATTCACGCACATTCTGCCAACATTCTCTGTCTTCGGCTTACTGACAAGTAAGGCAGCCCGGAAACAGAAAGGGACTGTGGGTTGCTCCATCTTTACCTGTTCTGTGTCTTCATGGTCAGCGTAAGGTTTATCCAGGGAAATAACATAAGTAGGAAAGGCTGTGACAGGGTTCCTTGGCCCTCCATGTTTCTTAGAACAATATCGCCTTCTTTTGCATTTGGCAAATTCTGGTTCAAGTGCAAAGTGCAGCCTCTCAAGGTTTTCAGCGCTTGCGATTTCTCAGTTACTCGTACAGACATAACACACTTAGATGGCAGTCGCTTCAGTCTTTCCCACCTCGCACACGTCGTGGGCCCGCCAGGGTCCTGTGCTCATGGGGCATGGCAAACCCCACAGGCACCTGGGGCCACGAGGCAGCCTGGCAGGCGTGCTTGATTGACAGCCATGGTGTAGGTCTCTGCTCACACACATGCTTCACTGTCACACCGGACTTCACTTACAGAACCCAAGTTCAAAGACAAAGTGGTAAAGAATTCCAAGTAGTGGCAGAATAGCATTAAACCTTCTGAGGGTGGGTTCCTGTGCGACGCACACTCAGGAAGCTGCCTGCTGAAGCCTTAGTAGTCCAGTCTCTCAGCGGCCCCATGGGCCTGTGTCCTGGAGTCACTGGAGTCTGTGGCAGGTTTACTGTTTGCAGGCCCAGAGAATAATAACTGGGCAGAGCCTGGATTGGCAGCCCCAGCCCAGGCCTGGGGTCCAAGAATGCTTGGCTCCCCAGGTGCTAAAAGGGCTGCCACTTCCTGGGAAGCCTGGTTTCCTGCTGGGTTTGTAGGCAGTCAGCAGCAGGGCCATTCACGAACTCCAGGTACCGCAAGCCAAGTCTGGACACATCAGTCCCTAAACAGAGCAGCCTCCCCCGCTGGTTGTATGGGCTTCAAAATAAGAGACGTGATTGAGAATATTTCTGGAAAAAGGCTCAGGGTTCCGAATTTGTGAGTTTTAAGTTGAACTGTGGTGTTTCCTCCTCCCACCTACACTGTCACCTAGATTTCTTCCTCTGCGAGCATTGAATTGCCTGCCTCAGGAACATTTGTAAACCTGTTGCGAATGAGAAGTTCCGGCTTGCTCGTTGGAGCTCTGCCTTTGTTATTGGAGAGGTTCCATGATTGGTACTTGGTACTGGGTGTTCTGAGGGTCTAGGTGATAGCTGTTCTTAAACTTCAGCATGTATACAAACTGCCTGGGAGCCCAGATTCTGGGCCCCGGTCCTAGAAGTTTGATTCAGGCCCCAGGAGAGTCAGCAGTGGTGCTCAACCATATTTTGAGAAACACTAATCTTTGGCCTCTCAAAATCCTGTGATTTGAGAGGTGTGGAGTGAGGGGTCCTCCGAGAACTAGCTGAAGCACGATTTCTTGTTTGACTGGGGGCTAGAGCCTGGGAGGAGATGGTGCTGGGTGAGGAGGCCCTCTGGCTGGGAACCTGTTAGGAGGATGAATGGTGCCCACCTGGACCTCCCTGCTTGGTCCCAGGAGCCCAGCCTCCCTGGGATGCAACAAGAAACAGGCTCATTAAACAGGGCATAAAAGAAAGTGAAATGAATTTCTGAGAATGTTATTAGCTGTAGCTCTGTTCAGAATTGCTAGGTACTTTTTTTTCTTCAGGAAACGTTCATGTAATCCAGGGGGAGATGGGTGGATTTTTCTTTTTTAATTGAACTTATTTTGGGGCTGAGGAGCGGCTGCCCTGGCTTCCTATGGTGTCAGTGGGGAGGAGTGTCTGAGCTGTGCCCAGGGACTAGGTTGATTCCTGTTAGATCATAACGCTGGTGGGAGGTCAGCAGGGTGTCGGGGCGTACATGTGGGCGGGAGAAGGCCCAGTGGCTTGGCTGTCCTCTCATCTTTACACAGAAATAAATCAGCCTGGCATTTTATTTATCATGTTATTGGGTAAAACTATATTATAAATAACAATCATTTATTGAGTGCTGGCTGCAGCCAGGCCCTGTGCCAAGCACCTCCGAATGGCATCTCTTTTCATTTCTTGCTTTGTTTGTTGTTGTTGTTTTTTTTTTCTTTTTGTCCTTTGCTAGAAAAGGTGCAGGAGTTACAGGGGGCTGACATGTCTTGGCTTCTCTTTTCCTGCTTTTCAAGTTAGGTTCTTGCTTGCCGGGAGTTGTTTAGAGCAAATGTGACTGTGAGGCCATAGGAGGCAGGCCTGAGGATATAGAAAGAGGGTAAGTTACAGAATGTATGGGTGCCCTGTTTTTCCTCCACAATTCCAGCTCTCATCTAAAGACCTTGGAACAGAAAGCTCAGCATCCAGGGCAACCTGTGGAGAAATGAATGTGGCTTGGAAATCCATTATCAACCCTGATGTACTGTTTTGCAAGTATCTTTTCCTTTGACAAACTTTGCAACTCTTTTGGTGAAATCTCCCTGAAGTCTTTTCTGAACTAGCAGTATTTGCTGTCCTTTCATTACATGCATGTTATAGGCACAGAAACAGGAAGAAATGGCAATTGCTTTATAACTAACTCCCCAGAAGAAGTGGTGGCACTGAGCTATGTAGCTGTTGAAGCAGGTTCTGGACTCCTGTCTGGTGTGTGGGCCCTGCCTCTGTGGACCTGGGACGGGCAGGGCAGCCCAGCTCCGGTTCCTAATCCACTCGCTCTTTCTGGCTCCCTGTCCCTTCTTCGTTTTATTGGCAAGGCCTTTCTTTTATTTATAAACCTCTTCCAAGAAGGTCTGGCTTTCGCTCTGAGTTTATGACCATAAATTGTGAGATGGTACACGTCACCCTCTTAATCTAATTGAGCCAGCACATCATTGTGGAGACATCATTTTATTTGGGGGGTATTAGTTGCTATGGTTATCCGCTGAGACCAACAGAGTCTGTGTTCTCTCAATTAGATTTTTGGAAACTGCTTCCTGAGAATAACTGAGGTGTGTGTGCCTTCCTTTAGGACTATCCAGTATATACCCTCATCATTTAAAAAAAAAAGAAAAAAGGCACAGAGGGCCAGCTGAGTGGCGCGTTGGCTAAGAGTTGGCTTGGGACGCCAGCTCTGAGCAGCAGGGCCCCAGTTCGGATCCCACATGAGGGCCAGTGATGTGGCGCCCTCTACAGCTAAGATGATGAACAACAGCTCGACCTGGAGCTGGGCTGCCGTGAGTCGCTGGCGGTGGCATAGGCTACAGCCCCTGCTGAGTGGGCTGCCGTGAGCTACCGTGAGTACCTGGCAGCCAGCGTGAGCCGCTGTGAGCGGCCATCCAGTGGCTGGCGAGCGACTGCCTCACCTGGGAAGAGTACACTGATAGTACCAACATGGGCCAGTGAAGCGACGTCCTCCACAACTAGACTGAAGAAAAAAAAAGGACAGCAACTTGTCTGTTTCCCTTCCCTGATTTCCCAACGCTGTTTCCTTCCCCCAATTGCCCAATAAGAAATCTTAAAAAAAAAAAAAAAGGCACAGAAAAGATACTTTGGGTGGAATTTTAGAGCAGGACGAGACCTTAAAGATCAAGTGGTCCAACCTCCTGGTTTTCAGATGAGTTCTCTAAGGCCGAACCTTATGAAGTTTGTTAAGAAGGTATTAAGTAAGTTGATGGATGAGTGAGGACTTAGCCCATTTCTAGTTCTTATTCTCTTCTTTCTGCAACCCTCTGTAGAAACCCGCTCAAGGAATCCATTCTTCCAGTATATATAGAGGTCCTGTATGCTCTAGGCACAGTGCTGCTGGAAGGATAAAGACACTATGACTTGCACTGTCAGGGTCTCGGGTGGGAATCCCAGCACTTGCCTGGGAGAGTTTGGGGCCTGGACCAGCAGCATTGGCATCACCTGGAAACTGGTTAGAAATACGAAGCTCTGGCTTCCAGGCCCAGTGAATCACAACCAGCATTTTGACAAGACCCTTGGGTGATTGGGTGGGTGCACAATAAAATTTAAGAAGCTCTGCTCTAAGACGATGATAAGACACTCCAGAAGAAAAAGCACCAAGTCTTGAGGCCCTCACCAGCCTCAACTGCCCCCCGCCCCTGGTCCTCTGCTTGGCGATGGGCGTAATAGTAATGCTGTGTGGTTTGGACCACGAAGGATGCTCCCCATTCTCAGCCTGTGCTCACCTCTCTAGCTCTGTCCCATTTGGCCCCTTCTGGTCTTCCCCGTCCTGTCTGGCTGACTCTCTACAGACCCTTTGATCTGATTTGTGTGGTCTCCTTTTAATGCCCCCACTCCTGTTTTTTTTTTTTTTCCCTAAAACATGCCTATTTTAGGGGCAAAGTCCAGACACCACCTTCTCAGGCTCCTTCTTTCCTCTGATTCTTCTGAGGCTGGCTCTTTCCACAGGCAATTTGACAGAAAGGATTTGATGATGTCATTCTTTCCCCGGTGCATTTAAAAAGCATCACTGGAGTTGAATAAACTTCTCAAGAAGAAATCCCTACTGCTTTGAGTTATAGAGTTCAGTGAAAAAGTAGTGGTATTTAGCCTAGGTGTTTGCCTTTGCTTTTATCTGCAAGAGGTGAAAGGAAATTTTAAATGTATAGATGTGTTAAGGTTTGTAAGCATCTGAGGGACTTAAACGTGTTCTTAGTAGTTCACTGGAATGGGGTTGTTTGAGTAGTTTGGTGAATCAGTGAGGCAAAAGTTCCTTCTTTTTATGCTAATTAAGATTCTCTTTTGGTTGATTCTCTTCTCACCAACCTGCAAGTAAACTTCCCTTCTGCTTGTGCGTGTGGGAAGGACCAAAAATCAGCATATCAGGGCCACCCAGTGCTGTGCTCTTCTGTAACAGTTGCCCCCGCCCCCATTATTAGTTTGCCTAAAGTCTACAGTGAATCCAGGGTTCGAACCCAGGTTTGCAGAGTTCATGCACTTCAGACTTGTCTGAATTGCCCTTGACTGGCTGCGTGTGTGTGCGTGTGTGCGTGCGTGCGTGAGAGAGAGAGAGAGAGAGAGAGAGAGAGAGAGAGAGAGATCATTAATTGGCCTGGAAATACCCTTTCTTTTTGCTCTTTCACTTGATTAGTCCCTCTCAAAATGGGTTTCTTTGTTTTAACTGAGCAAATCACCGCTGTTTTCCTTGAGGGAGTTTTTCCTGCGTTGACCTGTTGTCTTCCAGGTCTTGGGGCATCACGGGAATGAGGATGTTCTGAGAACAGTACCTCAATTCTCTGTGTCCTAGTTCTGCTTTGTGTCAGGGCTGAGCAAGTCAAGTGTGGGACAGGGCTCTTTAGGGCTTGGGTTTTTGTCATAGATCTGAGACTGACCAAATCACTTAACATAATGGTTATTGGTTGGCAGATGTTTATTAAGCGTCTACTATGTGACGTGCACTGTCATTAAGCCCGTCCTTATTTTCACCTATAAAAGATAAAGTGCTACCATGTAAACTGTCAGTGTTCTCATAATGAAAAGCTAATCTAGCACTTTGTGACTACAAGTGCCTTTGTATACTTTATTTATACGTAATTATGTATATATAGTGATGATGCTACTGATCCCTCCTAATTGGACCTGAACTTGCAGTTTTCAGTAGGGTGCTCTCTACTAGTTTCTTTGACTTCCTCACACTCTCCTTATCTCCTGGCCAACCTGTGATCTGTGCACCAACATCTAGGTTGAGAGGTGTCATCTGGTCACCTCACAGAGAGCAGGCCCTTGACTGTGTGGCTGCATGTTCTTTCAGTGAAGCAGGATGGAAAGCAGAGTCAAAGCTCCAAAACTAAGTTCTGGGCTTAATCAGTGTTTAATTTGATCTTGTTTCTCTCTCTTATGTATAAAAGCCTGGTTCCCTTTTCCTTAGGGATGCAGTCCAAATTCCTTTGCTTGGCATTCAAGTCCTACTGTGATTTGATTCTAACCTCTCTTCCTAGTTTTGTCTCCTGTCCATCAAGCTTAAGTTCCTGCTGTTTCTGGGTAGGTCCTCTGCTTTGGCATCTCTCTGCGTCCTGTCCTCACTTCTAGAATACCTTCCCATGCCTGTTTCTCCTGCCTTGCACTTCCTCCCATTTCAACATATCTAAGTAGCTCTGAACTATTAAGGCTTACTTCAAATGCCACTCCCTAGTCTACCTTAATTTATAAGTTTGCATACACAGATTAGACCCTTCTAAATTGTATTCTCAAGTATATGCAATGTACACATACCGTCTTTTCATTGTTTTTTTGAGTCCACTGGTACCAGATTCTCAAATATATGAGTAAATTAGGCAATATAGTGTATTAGTTAAGAGTTTGGAGTCAGAGGGACCAGGTTTATTATACTGCCACTCGTTAGCTGTGTGACCCTGACAGGTTATTTCACCTCTCTGAGTCTGTTTCCCCAGCTGCAAAAGGGGAGTAATGGTTGGTTGTGAGGATGAAATGATTTAAAAGACTTAGTAGGTACACGTTACATAGTAAGTACCCAATAAATCAATCCATAATATATTTGTGGTTATTTTGATATATATTAAGGTGGGCCTGGGTATCCCATATTATTCTTGAAGGATGTTTCCATGTAAATAGAATTGGAAACCTCATGTGGAAAAGAGCGACGCACCTTTCTTTGTTCTATTTGACTTCATTTTAAAAATCAACTCTGAACATTTCATTAGCCTTAGTGCTCCTGTTGGAAAAACAAAGTCTCCAGCGTCAGTGCTGGCTGTGGGCTCATTGAGGAAATGCAGCTTTAGTGACATGGCCTCAGGAAAAGCACACAGATGTTGTGCAGCATGCATGCCGTGGCTGGTAGGGTTGGGGGACAGCACATCGTCCTCTGGTGAGAAGAGAGGTTTTCTGAGTGTGCTCCAGCAGATTTGAAAGAATGCGAGAGACACGTTGGCGGTGACTTCATCCCTGCAGCCCTTTCCTTCATGTGTCAGGCGTGAATGGATTAGATGAACCCCGGGTCATCTGAATGTGTTAGGGCAGCTCTTCCCCCACAGAGGCCGGGCCTCTCCCCCCATTCTGATTGCGTGTCCGCTGCACATGTCCCTTGTCCTGTGGGCATCTTTATCAAGGGGACAGCATCTGTCCCCAACACCGCCTTCCATGCTGGCCTCCCTGTCATTTCTCCTCAAGTCTTAGCATACTTTCTCCGATACAGTCGATTGCCACCTAGTGGCCGCAGGTAAGACCATGCATGACAGAAACTTGATGAATGCTTTGGGGGAATTTTGTTCTATTGTAAGATTTGAACATGGTCTGTTTCTTTTTTCTCGTAAAATGCAGGGGTTTACGCTGTAGAATGGCATTTAACAAGGGAACATCTTGCTTTTCTTACAGTTCATCAGTGGAACGAGGCTTAAAATGCCACTTGCAGACTTGGGGACATGGTGACTCGGGAGAATGCCTCTCCCTCCCCAAGCACAGTCTCTGATAGGATGTGTTCTGAGCTTGCCCAGATATAAGGGAAGACAAAAGAAGGGTCTCTGAGAACTCTTCCTTCATCCGTTTCAGCTTCAGGCCTGGGGACATCCTGGGGTTTAAAGGGGGACACATGGTTGTGGCCGACAGCTGGCTTATTTGTCGCTCATTTCTCCTGGCCCCTTGGTATAGAGAAGTTTTTCTTTCTGAGTTTGCTGACAAGGTTTTGCTTCTGAGCTTGCTGATGGCTCTCTCTGCAGCTCTGTGGGAATTTCCCTCAGTAGATGGCATCAGGGGAGATGGTTTTATGTTAGCAGTAAGCACATTCCTACATACACAGCTCCAGCCAGACTTCCTTAGGTTGGAAAGTTTCTCCTGACATACCTAATCTGCGTTTTTACATTTGTCAAGCATAGAATTGGGAATTTCACCTTTGATGAGTGTGATGAACTAGCAAGTGCCCAACTTCCTCTCTCCCTTGGTTCTTTCGGTGACACCTGCGCTCAGCCAGGCAATGTGCTAGGTTCGCAGGATCCAGTGGCGAGCATGAAGGGATGTGAGCCTCACCCCTGTGGAACTCACCAGTCGAGGAGGTGGGATAGGGTTTGGCCTGGTTAGACAAGTCAGGGAAGGCGTCTGGAAGGAATTCTGGGCTGAGGGCTGCCGGTAGAAGTGGGGCGCATCTCAGGAACTGGCAGAGGCCAGAGCATCTGGGTCCCATGGAGGGAGGTGGGGGGGCCCACACCCTGCAGGGCCTCTCAGGCCTTGGGAGGGACTTGGTTTTCAGAGCTCTGGGAACCCTTCGCAGGATTCACTGCAGGAGCTGACACAACCGGGTGGAGAACTGACCAGAGGGACAAAAGTGGATGTGGGGAGGCCAGAGAGGAGGCGGTTGCAGTTATCCAGGCAGATGGGGTAGTTGGTTCAGGGGTTGCTGATAGTGTCAGGGAGGAGTGAGCAGAATTGAGATGCTTAGGTGGTAACATAGACAGACTTGGGACGGGCTGCACTGTGAAGGATGGCACGTGGCTTGTGTGGCAGGAAGAATGGTGGTGCCTTTTAATTGTACTGAAGACTCAGGAAGAGGCCCTGAGGTGGCTCCAGTGGGAGGAGATAGGAGAGGAGAGAGAATTTGTTTTTGTGCATGTTGCGTTTTACCTGGGAATAGGGAACGGCTGTAGTCTAAGGGGCTGATGCCCACCTCAGTTCTCACCATGGGCCCTCTGTTTTGGGGGAGTATCAGACACCCCACCTGTAAGTCCGCCTGTACTTGCTGTGCCCAGTCAGATCACTACGGCAGGTTTTGAGGGTCCCCTTGACCAGCCCTGTGCCATGCACCCGTACACAATGGCACGAAACCACTCACGCACAGTTCCAGAATCATTCCGAACACCAGATGGTGAGGCACAGAGAGCAAGTATGCTTGGCATCAGAGAAAGGAGAGATGAGCAAAGCCTGGGGACTTGGTATTCTTGTGCAATAGCCAGCCGAGGGGCCAAGCCTGTGGCAAGTACTTACCTCGGCGGTTGGTCTTTATTATCTGTATTCAGTTTCTAAGTCCAGGGAGATGCGACAGAGTAGCAGAAAATTTTAAGGGTGGTTATATACAATTTTGGTAACGTTGGAGGTCAGAGAAAGGTAATAGGTGCACTGAGAGTATGATTGTAAGGTTACCTTGAGCCCGTCGTTATGTGGGCGTCCATGTGCTTGGGTTTGGGTATGCCTATGTATGTTTAGTTGTAAAAGAAAAAAGGAAATGGCTTGACGTGTGGTATTACTGGTAAAACTTGTATAAATTAATGCAGATTCTAACTTAAAAAAAATTATGACAACCTGTTTTACTGAAAGAAAATAACATACTTGGCTTAAATTCTCCTAAACTTGGTGCAGATTAGTATCTGCTGTGGCAGAGAGCTTGGCATCACCAGGAAGAGAAAGGCACTTTCCTTTGGTCCCCTATGAGCAGACAGCTTTGGGAACACCCTCGCAAGGCCAGGTTTCTAGCTGCTTTCTTAGCCCTTCTCTGCCTGGTCTCCTCACTCAGAGTCAGAGCCTACTTATTCTGTGAAACAGATACTTGTCCTCCCCAGAGGCAGCGGGTTATGACTTAGCTCCGGCCAGCTTTCTTTCTGCCTTTCTAGCAACAGATGTTTCTGCAAAGCAAATACTATTGACCCTGCTTGGCTCCTCAGCGCGTCTTGCGCTGCCTGAACATGAACCAGTGGGGTGATATGAGCAGGGTGCCACGAAGCTTGGCATCCACCCAGCACCAGTACCAGCCTTGCCTCCTCCTTTCCTCTCCAGGGAATGCGCATGTTAGAGTCCTGTGTGCATCAGTGAAGCCTCCAGAAATGAGTCTTTGTGCAGCGGCATATCCAAGGTGATCATCTACACAAGATGCCTCCAGTCCTTTGTGGCTGAAGCAAACAAGAAGCCTTTGGGGAGGTTTTTTTTTTTTTTTTAAGTCCTCTCCGTTGACCCAAGGAACGGAGAGGGGTTTGTCCTAATGGGGTGAGGCAGCATGGTGTGCGCACATGTTACAAGGTTCTCAGCTCAGAGGACTTGATGGAGTCACAGATCCCCTCCTTAGAGGCCGCGTGCTTTTATGTCAGTCCTCTTTTTCCTCTGGGCTCTCACTCATTACAGGTAGTCACGATTCCATTCCCTGGGCCCTGTTACTGGAGGACTCTTACATTAGGGAAGAAGAGCCCAGCCCTGCCTAGAACAGAAGCTCGTAGTACAGAGTGCTTACAGTACAGTGTGTCTCCCTGGATCGCCTGACAGCCTGATGGGTTAGGCAGGGCTGGCAGCTGGCCGGCGAAACGATTGAGACTTTATGACTAACCCGGGGTTAGTTACATATCTGGTAAAGGAGGGACTTAAGACTTGAGCCCGGGAACCGGTGGAGGCCAGAACCCCATGCAGTGCAAGTGGAGAAGAGAGGTTCTTTAAAGCTGGCTTGAGATGTTGTCCCAAAGCCTGGGAAGCAGATGCTGAACAAGCACAGTGACGGTGTCCACGACACCTTGAATGAAAGATAGCTCTCTTAAGCGTGGGCCATTCAAGCCCATGGTGATGTGAGTTCCTTTTCCGATTCCGGTAGTTGGGATTCTCAGTCGACCCAGCCGTCCTCGCTGGCCTCCAGCCCAGTATTGACTCCATACCAGTGCTCATTACCTAATCTTCCATCAGAACGGCCAGCGTCTTTATCAGCTTTGTGGGGCCCACATCGCGTCTCAGGTTTGTGCTGTGGTGGGTGTGTTGTGTGCTGCTGGACAATAGATCACGTTACCTTCTGGTCATAGCTAACAGGCCCTGCTCCTGGGTAGGTGGGCCCTCCTGTGCAAAGGCCCCACAAAGGCCCCCCACAGACCCCCTTGTGCAGTGGGAGCCATGCCTGATCCTCACTGGCAGCTGCTCCGGGCAGCAGCTTTTCAGGTGTGTGCTGGGATCTTTCCTTAGCCCGGCTTACGTTTCGCCTCCCCCCCCCCCACTTTGTTGAGATGATTGTCCAGCTTGAGTCTTCCTTACCCTACTGGGGAGGCACAGGGGGATTTTTAGGTGAGTAGAGAAGCAACCCTGTGCTTACTCGTTGCTCAGGCCTTTCTTTGTGGGTTCTGATCTGGGAACATTGTGACTAAAATGAGGTGGAGCACCACCATGCCCACAGTTCATGCACGACACACTCTGGGCCCCTTGATGGGCCTTGTCTTCCACTCTGAAAGTGTATTCTTCCCTTTTTAAAAAATCCTGCCTGCCTGCAGTCTCTGTCCTTCCTTCGCACAGTGTTCTGACTGTCAGATGCATCTGCTTCTTCCTTGACTTGCCAGGGAGTGATTTGTGTTCTCAGGGATATCCTCAGCCTGGGCTGGCCGGTTTTAAGAGATGCCCGATTCCCCTGCCAACATCTCTGGACTTTTTGCCAAACCCCATTCCATTAGAATGACTGAACCAGGGAGAGACTGGAAGACTCTTGGCTCCCATGTTCTCCTTCTTCTCTCCAAGCACCTTCCTCTTGGAGTGGAGACGGGTAGAGCAGAGGGCCTTGCGCAAGCGACAGTTAGCTTGGGACCTGTGTCATCCAAGCCACTGGGGAGGCGGTTGCAGAGTAGGAGCCACCCAAGAACAGGACGGCCCCAGACCTAAGAGCGGGACGCCCAGCCTGGCCCTTTCACTGGCAGCCATTGTTTGCAATGAACACTCAGCTTGGTAAGCTGAACAATGGAGGTAGGATTTGTATGCACCCGAGGTGGGATAGGGTTTGGCCTGGTTAGACAAGTCAGGGAAGGCGTCTGGAAGGAATTCTGGGCTGAGGGCTGCCGGT
>NW_017731361.1:5134862-5194370 GCF_001890085.2 Hipposideros armiger
CAACACACACACACTAAACAGCACACACTGAGCAAGATGCACTCCCAGGTATGTGGAGGGGAAACAAACAAAACTCAAAGATGGGAAAAAACATAACCTCTGACCTCAAGGGACATATGTGGGAACTAAAAAGGAGAAGTGCTGAGGCTCACGGATGCTTTCATTCCAGTAGGTAATGTTGATATGTGAAGCCAGAAGTCCCCCCTGCCCCCCTGCCCCCAGTATCTTATTAAAGCCAGGCCTTGTTGCCAGTTATGCCTCATAGTTCCCTCCTCTGGGAGTTTGAACATAATGCCATTTCCCCTTCAATGAGGGGAACATGGTTGAGGGTAATTTGAGTGATTAGCCTAATCTGCAGGAAGGCTGCACGTGGAATTAAGTTAAGCACATTTGTACCGAGCAGCCGTGTCTGTCAGGCTGCTGTAAGGTACCTTGGTGGTTTTATACCCTTAACAGAAGCTGAGGGTTCATGGAAGGATCATTGGCTTTTATTACTCTGTTAAATGAAAGCTTATTTTTAAAATTTGACAATGGCCTCTGAGAGCTTTTGCTGTAGACACCATGTGTGGGGTGTGTTTTTACCCCAATCCAAAACATTGCCAGAGCTGTGTTCTCATGGAGGTGGCAGAATGTGGTGACGCAGGGAAGTTGTCCAGGTGGAAATTTGTCGGGCTGGCCAGTCTTTGTGTCTGTGAGGGGAGCCGAGAGAGTCCTGGGAATTCCGGCCTCATGTGTACTTGAGTCGAAAGAGGAAGTCCAGGTGCTTCTGTGCCGGGGGATGGGGCAGTTCCCAGCCCTTTTCCCCGGCTCCAGTTTGTGCAGTGAGTTGGACTAGAGGAAGGTATTGTTGAGTCTGACGTGGGGACACCCTCATTGACCACATGGAGGGTCAGTGACAGAGCCGACCATCAGATGCTAATGTCATCTCTGACCCATGCTCCCTCCCTGACCTCGTTTGGCAAGTGGATTCCCACCTGTGTCAGAAGGAGATGAGAGAACTTGCTGCGTAGCTGGAGGAATTAGCAATAGGACCGAAATTGTTAGATAGGACCGGAGTGGTTAATGCAAATATAACAGAAATATTAACTTCTAAAGCAAGTCAGTATTTCGGGCTATAAATAAGTATTTACTGTTCTGCGTCTACTTTCTTTTTTTTTTTTTTTTTTTTTTTTTTTGCTTTGAAACGGAGTCAGGAACAAATCTGCGAGCTGCTGTCGTAGTAGAAGGACCCAAAGTGCAGCAGATATGAAAGCCAGTTTATTTCAGTAATCAATATTTTTTATTCTTTTTCTTGTTAGATTTGTCTTCAGCAAAGAGGAAATTTGCAGATTCCTTAAATGAATTTAAATTCCAGTGCATAGGAGATGCTGAAACAGATGATGAAATGTGTATAGGTAAGTCATAACTGTGCTGTTTATCACAACTTCCATTGTCCTCGCGGGGTCATGGATGGGAAGAATTGAAGCATCATAAATTAAGAAGTCCATAGTGACAGTGGTAGCAGAGTTAAGGGAGGGTCAGGGACCCGGGGCTGTATCAAGTTTCTTAGAGCTCTGGGGTTGCCTCACTTTCCTGCCTGCAGGAGAAAGCTCGAAGGTTTGCAGTGGGGTGCTCCTCTCCACTTAACTTTAGTATTCTGCTCCTGGCTGTTGTGCTAGCCTTCCCCCAGCCACAGTACTAAGAGCTTAGAGCAAAAACAGAACACAGGTCGATGAGGGAAGAATTAAATAAGAGATGGCAAATGCTTGCTCAGGGACCGAGATCAGAATGCAGCCATGTTTTCTCTGGCAGTCTTTTTTTTTTTTTTAATTGAATTACCATATAAACTGAATTTATCCCAATGTTCCAGTTTTCCAGCTTCTTTGAGAATTGGAGAATCTGATCAGCTGGCCCCACATCCTGGCCTGGCAACAGTTGGCTGGAGCTATGTAGCCGCTGCTGCCTTCCAATGGGAGAGGGCCTCAGTGTCTAGCTCACACTGGTCCCCACTGCTCCCTTTTGTTTCCTTAAGAGGCCGAGGGTGAGGCTACCATTTATCACCTCTCTGTGCTGCTTCACTCTTCACCATCACCTTCTTTTGTAGGCAACGCTGAGCACAGAGGATTTGCAATGTCAAGGACACCTTTCTTTGCCAGGGTCTAGTCATTACACTTCATTCTTCTTACATTGGGCATCTTGGTTGACTCCACGAAGTGAGCAAGAATTGAGAAAGTTATACTGAATTAATTAAAGTTATATTGAATGAGACCCTGTTGCCATGCAAAGCGCCAAGGTCTGGGGATGAGCAAAGGCAGTTGGGAGACAGCTGAGAGCAGTGGTGAAACATGTCATTGGTGTAAATCCTGAATATATGGATGCTTTTCTGAACATTACACAAATGTCCCAAATATCCTCAGGGCTATTGTACTTACTGCCTATTGCCTTTGGGAATAATTCTAGGAGACTATCCCCATCTGACCGCCATGCTGCGAGCTGTATTGCATTAATAAGTGGCTTGGGGACTCAGGAGGAACCCAAGAGAAGCCTGAGATGTGGCTTCCAGTGCCAGCAGCACTGTTTGTTTTGTTCTAGCGCCAAAGAAAAGGTTGGGTTCTGACGCAGCCCCACAACAAAGGTTGAGGAGGTTGAATCCTGGGCAGGAAATCTTTCAACTCTGAAGCGGAACTCTGCCCCTTCCAGCCCAGGGCCTGGGAGCCAGCCAGCATCTCATCAATTCTGGGTCCTCTCAGGAACAGGCCGGTCTTTTCCTTGAAGGAAATCCTTCCCTAGCTAGTGTGCCAGGTGGAATTAACAGACATTTCTGGGTCATACTTAATGGTTAATGATTAAAAGACAAGGGGAGCCTTAGGTAGCATTTGACGTTAGGCTTTTGCATGTGCCAGGGGATTATAACCCTTAGCATGATAGCTGTACCTGGAAGACTCGTTATTCAGCTTCCATCTCATGGCCCCTTTCTCTTCCAGCAAGGTCTTTGCAGGAGTTTGCCACTGTTCTCAGGAATCTTGAAGATGAGCGGATGCGGATGGTGAGTACAGCGGGGCTGCTCTTGGTCCCAGATGGTGTGGTCATGTCCAGGGAGCACGGGATTTGTTGTGAAAGAGCTGGGTTCGCGTCCAGGCTCTACCACTTGCGTGCATTTGGGTTCTTGAGCAAGCCTCCTCCTCTTTGCAGAGTTTGAAGCCTTTTGTAAGTGAGAAAGGGTATGTGTACTTGGGTAACTTGAGAATGACTTCATTGTCCTCCTAAAGGTTCACTGTAAGGTATATACATAAGTCATATGACTTCTGGGTGGATCTTTAGATTATTTACTCTTTGGGGCCTTAGATTCTCTACTGGCAGGATGGGAACAAAGGTGCCCCACTCTGCAAGCCCCGCCCCCCACCTTGTGGAACTCATCTGAGTTCCTTTGGACAGCAGGGTCACTCCTTCACTTTTAATTCCAAAGCACCTAACACAGTGCCTACTGCTTAATAGGCACTCAATAAATGGGTACTTACTAAGCAGTGGTAGCTCTAAGAAGTTCTTCAAAGAGAGGCACTGTGCAAATTCAAGAATCAAATGCCGATCTCCAGGTTCTTAGGAGATGTCTTTTGTATTAGAATGTATTCTAATTGGTTCAGCATTAACAGCTGAAGGATTCTACATCCACAGGTTCTTTTGCATCTTCCCCTGTATCCCTAAGCCATCAGGACCGAGGCCTGAGTTGAACCCCCTTGCAGGCTGCATGCTGATTTGTCCGCGGAGGGGCTTCTCTCTAGGAAGTAGTGCTCCAAGGCCTGGGGAAGAGTCCATTAATGAACATTTTTCTTCTCTTTCCATACTTACAACTGATGGTTTGAGACTAAGGTTCTCATCTTAGTTAGCTAGGGCTGCCAAAATACCACAGAATGGGAGGTTTAAACAACAAACATTTATTTCTCACAGCTCTGGAGGCTGGGGAGTGAGTCCAAGGTCAAGGGACTGACTGGTGCGGTTCCTGGTGAGGGCCCTCTTCCTGGCGTGCAGATGGCCTCCTCCTCACTGCTTCCTCACATGGCAGAGAAAGGGTGGGGAAGCATGCCTGTTTCTTATAAGGGCACTAACCCCATCATGAGGACAGCACCCTTATGACCGAATTACCTTCCCAAAGGCCCTATCTCCAAATACTATCACATTAGGGTATTACAAGACAAACTGAGGCATATTCAATTTCTAAGAGTTTATTTGAGCAAAAATCATTTTGAATTGCACAGCACCAACCTGGGAGTGGTGAGGAGTGCTCTACCAACAGGAGCTAGGGGAAAGACTTTTATACAGAAGTTGTGGAAACAAAGCAAGGAAATTATATAGTTGGCTGTCTCTTAAGCGAGTGCCTTATTTGGGAAAGCCTGGTTGTTTGTGATTGGTTTTCCTTAAGCTTTGATTTCTTAAACTGGAGGCATTCACAGGCTTCGATTTTGGTTTGCTTATGTAGGCTATTAGGGCAGTAGAGCCACCTGTCTAATGGCCTCCTTGTTTAATTAATTTAACGGGTTAGGGCTTCAAGATATGAATTGGGGCGGGGGAAGGGGCGACAATTAAGTCCACAGCATGTACCAAGGCATTACGTAGCTACACATTTCTATTTTAACCCTCATGATGATTCTGTGAAGTGTTACCTGTATCATCCCATTGTCTAGATCAGGGGTTGGCAAACTGTGGCTGTTTGGGTACGTTCCATCTCAAAAGTTGGCCGACCCCTGGAAGAGCTAATCCTGTCCCTCACAACAATTTAAAAATTATTCGAGAGTCATAAATATATTTTTACAAATAAGGAAAATTTAAAGTAATATTATAAATGAAGCTATGATAGTTTTATTTTCATTTTCAATTTTACTTCAGAGCCACCTGTATGTACCCAAAGAGCCGCATGTGGCTCGTGAGCTTAAGTTTGCTGACCCCTGGTTTAGAGGTTAAGTAACATGCCCACGATTACACAGTTAATAAGTGGAATGGTCTGGATTCAAACCCAAGTGTGTGTTATACCAAAGAATGTGGGAATTTCTCTAAAACTCCAAACAGAGCAGAAGCCTCTCACCTTCTGCCCTGCATAGAGAGACACTGTTTTCCTTGGTTGCTGGTTGCTGGGTTCCTGAACCAGAATCGGAAGGTGGCGGCAGCAGCAACAGCAGGGATGCTGGTGGTTACAGGGAGGGGAAGGCTTGTGTGTTTCTGCACGTGCTGATGCCTCAGAAAGGGAAGTGATCTCTTGAGTCTGATTCTTGGCCGAGTTAGTATTTGGGGGTGGGGGTGGGAGGTGTGGTGAGCGAATCACGATGAATACCCTGCAGATTGCTATGACCCAGGGTCAGGGAACAATGACCGGATTATCCTTTTCAGCTTGCTTCTGCAATTTTATTATTAATGTCAGTGAATTTAGTTTCTCCTGTCTGCATCTGAGTGTCTGGCCATCGCAAGGCCCTTCCCCACCTCCTCGCCCTGTGACACCTTCAACATCAATTCAGCTCAGCTTATAGCCAAGCTGCACCTTCTTTAGGAAGCCTTCCCTGATGCCCTGGGATATGTGCCCGTCCTTTGTATTAATATCCAGTTCATGCCTCTGATTCTGCACTCACCACATTGTGTCCTGATAATCACTGCACGCGTCCCATAGTAAATATGCGTTCTTGAAGGGCAGGGAATGGGCTAATGTGCCCCCCAGTATCAGCACAGTGCTTGGAACTGAGTGGCAATTTCATAGTCATAGAATCTTACACCCAGACGGACTTTATCCCTCACCTCTTAGTCCCTCCTTGACAGATAAGAAAGCTGAAGGTTGACAGCAAGCAGTTAGAAGGCCTGGGACAAGGACTTGGGCATACTGTTGCCCAGGCGAGCAGTTAGTGCTTTTATTTATTTAGTATCTACCCAGGGCTGGGTTCTCAATCATGGATGCCCATTGGAACAATGCAAGTTTAAAAAAATACTGATGCCTGGGACGAAGTACAGAGGTTCTGATTTAATTGGTTTGGAGTGTGGCCTGGACATAGGGACTTTTAAAAGCTTCCCAGGTGAGCCTAACATGAGGCGAAAGCTGAGAACCCTGACTTAGGGGGCTCAGCACACCACTGTGAGCTTCAGAGACTTGCACTTGATTTACAGGAGACTTAAACAAGTAAGCCATTCAAGCCACATCAAATAACAATCAAAATCAAGCAAGTTAAACAACATTGCAACACTTGAGTTGTGGCTCGCTCTCAAAACTGACAAAAAGGCAAATGGCGATACATTTGGAGATCTGCCACCTTCTGTCCCTCACTTTGTCCAGTTAGCTCTTTGCTATATCCATGTGTGGCTTCTGGCATTTACTCTGTTGGTTTCATTGCGATGGATATGCATGTGGTTTAGGAAAATAATGCTTTGTTGCCATGAGATTCCTGAAATAATTAGTTGAGCAATGAGTGAGCAGTGAATGACTTAAGAGGAAAGATTGTAAAATATTGTACTGCTTAGAAAAGACTGTGGAATCTTAGAACTGGAACAATCCAGCCCACTCATTTTGTAGACGAGGAGATTGGAGCCCTGAGAGGTTAAATGTTTTGCCCATGGTCACACTGTTGGCAGCCAATCAAGAAATCAATCCTTCATTCATTTAGTCCTTGAAAAATATTTGAGCGCTCCTTTGTTTCAGCACTGTTCTGTGTTTGGGGGCTAGTGGTGGACAAGTGAGCCTTTACAAGGTAATGGTGTAGACATGTGCGTAGTGGCAGACCAGCTGCTTTATTTCTGAAGAAAACAGCTGGTGGGCGGCTGGGAAGTTTCTTTGGATTAAATTGGTGGTCACAGAAAGCCTCCCTAAAGAGGTGACCTTTAAGCTGAAACCTGAATTGCAGTAAGTAATGAGTCGTCCCCATGAGGATTTGGGGACAGAGCAGCTGAGGGAACAGCCCCATGCAAAGGCCTGGAAGTGGGACAGGTTTGGTACATGTGAGGTGCATTCTGGTGACTTCGTAGTTGGAGTGCAGGACCTGAGAGGGTGAGGCTGTGAGATGCAGTTGAGAGGCAGGCAGTGGTCCATACACACAAGTGTCCTGATCCCAGTCCAGTACTGGCTGGTCTACTTAAAATCTGACTGGAAGGTTTTCATGCCACCAGATGTGCAAAGATGCTTTCTGTTTGTTTGTCATCTAGACCCAGTGTTGATCTACTTTAAATATATCTACTTAAATATAGTGTAGGTGAATATGCGTTTACAAAGATGTCACCCAAAGCTTGAAATTTGGAACCTACCCCGTCACCAGTTTCCCTCTGCCTTCAAGATGGTTGCTTACATTTTTAGAGGTCCTAATTTTTATTTTTAAAGACTCAATCTTAATCATGCACAGGAAGAGTATCGTGTTTTGAACTGATGACTAGTTGTTAATTTGACATGCTGCCAGTTCAAGTGTTTTGAACAATGGCCACATGCCCAATGCTGCTTACTCAAATTTTATACTGAGACACGGGGAGGCATTTTGTGCCAGCACTGCTATAATTCTTTACTAATACTGCATTTGTGTCCCCACCGCCCCACTCCCCTCTGTTTTTCCTCACCAGATTGAGAATGCTAGTGAGGTGCTCATCACACCCTTGGAGAAGTTTCGAAAGGAGCAGATTGGAGCTGCCAAGGTGAGAATTTTGCAACCCTCGTTCTTGGATTTTAGGGCGGGGAGTCTGGAAAACACACACACCTTCTTTGGAAAATCTTCAGAAAATTTAAGCCCACCATCTTCAGAAAAACTTGGATGGATAAGCCTGGAGCCTAGCTCATCTGTTCTTGACAAGTATCTCAAGTGAGACTGAGTGGTCAGCCCCACAGCAGTCATTCTAGTATTTTGATAGCTAATCGTTTCATGCTAGTTCATAAATGGTCCGGAGGTAGAAACCACACCTCCTCCTTTGCGTTAGCCAATAGGTACCTGTGTGCTTGGACAGCATGGGATTGTGTTTATTGCGAGGTCTAGGACCCAGAGCTTGGAACACAGGTTGCAAATTGAGCCCTGTGGGCCTGAGGACTCTATTCCTAGCCCATTTTTGCTGTGTGTGAAAATGAGTTCTCTCTTGCTAGATCTTTAAAATTTTCAAGAGAAACTGAAAAGTTAGTTTTATGTGAAATCGCCTGGTTTAAAAAAAAATGTTGGCAAGTAATTAAAAATATGTGTTACACATTGTGCAGGTCAAATAGTGGGACTGCTTCAGCCCAGAGGTCACCCACCATTTGTTATCACTGACCTGGAAGGACTGTAGCCCACACTTGGCTGGTTCTAATAATGTGTTACAGAAAGAGCACAAAGTGATTCTTGGTCATTTGTCTCCGGGGTTCCCCTGCCCTGTGATAAATCACTAGGAAGCCCTAGCCAGTTTGACCTTCAGTAGCGTGTTAGAGGCCACTTGCAGGGGAAGATGTTTTCATTGGAATCAATGAAAGCAAAAGGATTTTCAAGATTTCCTTCCTGTTTTTCTGAACTGTGAGTCCTTCAGCCGTAGTCCCTTGCGCCCCCTGCAGGGAGTTTGGGGCAGCGTCACCCTCCTGCCTGTATAGATGGTATGGATTTTACTCAGTTGTGAAATGGCCATGAGAGGTAGTTGTAGGTGGGAAAACGATAACTAAAATGTAAGAAGTGGGGTCATCACCCCCCCTCTCCCAAGTAAGCGCATCTGCTTTCTGAAAATGAAAGAGATGATGTTCAGTTCGGTCAGGATGGTTGGCTATACTTTGAAGGAGGGACCACGGCAAAGATTCTTCTTCCAGCTCTACAGGACTTTCCTACCAATTTTACAGTTTACATTTATGAAGAAATTGGAGCTCATTCATTTTGTGTCAGGGAATAAGGAATGCATCATCTAAAGAGTGCCTTGTTCCATTCAGATTTTGTGCAAGACTTTGAGCAAACACAGTGATGGGTGAGAAAATGTCGTGAGTGCCCCTCCCGAGTTCTCACCTACACAGGCCTCACGAGCAACTTCTCTTTAGTGGCCTTGGGGCCTGTGCCTCCTACTCCTGAAAACACACAGCCGTGGCCCTGCAGGTTCTGGAGAGCTTTGAGGCTGAGGTGGAGCGGACCTCTTTATTGAGTCATCTTTCCAGTTGTCACTTCCCCCTCTGAGCACGGACGCCTCTCATGCTGCCTTCTTCCCTCAGCACTGGTTTGGATGTTACCAGTTACCACAGAGGAGGGTCAGAAGGCTGAGTGGGGCTCCCGTTGGGTTAATACCAGCGATCGTAATGACAGGAGCAGGTGCTTTTCCAGGTTGGGTGGGGGAGGGGGCTATTATAGATGGTGAGAAATACGAGGATGAAAAATTTCAGGAAAATGGTTGCTCACCAAAACATGTTTCCTCTCACACATATGCTCTCATGATGTGATGACGTTGCGGGTGATTGTTTATTTCTCCCCCTTTGTCATTTCCCCCTCCCCCCCGGTATACCTGTTGCTCTCCATGAACCCCCAAACCAGTACATTTATATCATAGTATTATGTGCATTTATGAGAAAGCAAAGTGTGACAACAAACTTTCTACTGGGGAACCTAGGGAGCAGACTCAAGAATACTTAAGAGCAAGCAAGGGCTCTTCAGCAGCAAAGTTAAAGGTTCTGAACTCAGTGTGTGTGATGCTAAAATTACCCTTCCTCCTCCTCTCCCCTCTGGTGCTGCTGCCGTTGCTATAACAACCTGTTGCTACTTGCAGGAAGCAGAAGTTAGAGTGTGGGGTGTGAAGGTGGCCAGGGAGGCAGACTCCTTCCTCCCTGTGCTAATGTGGCCTCTCAGGAGCAGGGCAGCACCCTGGGTGGAGTTTGACATAACCGTGGCCCTATGTTTAGAGTTCTGAGTTTGGGGGAGTTTGCAGCCCAAGTTGGGCTCTACCAGTGAAAGTAGAATAGACATTGGCAAGCAGTGGATAAGAGTGGGTGCTAGAGCTAGACTGCTTGAGTCCACATCTCACTTCTGCCACTTGCACGTAAACTTGGGGAGATTACTGAACCTCTCGGTGCCTGTTTGCTGAGTCATTAAACGGGGATAATGTTAATACTTACCTTGTGGGGCGGTTATGAGGAAGAAATGAGTGGATCATACAAAGTGCTTAGAACTGTGCGGGTCACACAGTCATTTGATGTTAGCTGTTCTAGTGAATGCGCACAGTTCATTCATTACAGAAACATGGGGAGCCTGCTCTGTGCCCCATGCTCATGCGTGATGGAGAATTGTGCTGATGAGGTTGCTATGCTCGTCGTGTGGCTAGGGAGAAAGCCATTAGGCACAAAGTATAAGTAACCATGCCATCTCAAATTGTGGTGGTGTTATGAAGGGTGACATGAGACATGGGACGTGGAAAGCACGTGGTCTTAATAAGAAGGAGGTAGATTTAGATGGTGGACCCCATCACCGCCACCACCACCACCATCACCATCACCACCATCGGCATCATCATCATCATCATCATCATCATCATTCAGCGAGACTCACTGAGCCCCCACCATGTGCCAGTAGCTACTAAGAATTGTATGTGGTTTATCTCATTCAGTCCTAACCATCCTGTGAGGAGGTGGGTATTCTTATCCTTATTTTATCAGACAGTGTTTGGGCTGAAAGAGGAAACCTGAGCAATTATCTAGTTTATAGATGAGGGAACCGAATCCTAGATAGGGGCATGACTTGTTTAGAGTTAGTCCAAACAGCGCTGAGAATGACTTGCAGGATCCTAACTCTGTCCTTTATCCACTTAGCCACCCACGGTGGACTTCCTGGAAGGTGAACACCATCTTGTCCCTGAGTGACTTGAGTTACCACCCTCCCATCTTCAGAGCATTACGTAAATCTTAGTAGAGTTATTCCCGCAAGAAGTGTTATGGCTGCTTCTCAGGACAGAGCTGCCTCCCTTCCTGTTACTTTGGCTGTCCTCTTGAGCATGAATGTGGAGGCTTGAGTTGCTAGAAAGCCACAGAATGCCAGTGACTCATGTTCCCCAGCCTTTTCTCACCCCTGGCCATCTGGACTGTCCCGGCACAGGGTTCTTTCTGGGGTTCGTGACAGGGCTGGTGGAGTGGCTAAGTGAGCATGAATTGGGAGTTGGAGCCTCAGCTCTAGGCTGCTGGTGTCTATAAAGGAAAAGAGTTGCTTGAGTCACGTGTCTTGCCTGCGCCTCTCCAGTTTGAAGGCGTAATGCCTCCTCAGGCTTTTTCTTCATTTGCTTCTGCATGTTTAAATTGTTCTTGTATGTAAGTCGTCTTTTAAGCAAAACTCAGATTTCTAGAAATGGATATATGTCAGCTAAAATTGGGTAGATGGATGAGTATGCCCCCTTTGTAATGCTTAGAAATTTGCCTTAGATAAATGGTGTCTGACATTGCAGGAGCTTGTCAGGGTGTCAGGTGAACGGCTTCTTGGTGATTCCTGGGCCACTTTGACTCCGAGTGTTCTGTCCAGGGCATTTGCACTCACTGCTCTCCTGCTCTAGAAGCCTCCCTCTACACCTCACGTGATTAGCAGGCTTAGCTCACACCTCCCCTCCCCAGCGAGGCCTCTGCTGAGTATCCTATCTGCAGAATCTCTGTGACTGTGCCCTGTTTGTTTCCTTTGCAGCCCTTGTGGCTGTCTATAATTACGCTGTTTACTTGTTCAGTGGTTAATTGTGTTTCTTCAAGGAGCGTCCCCACCACAAGGGTCGGGACCACTGCTGTCTTGTGTTTCAGTGCCTCAAGGAGCCTAACAGAGTGGTTGCATGTCATGTGTTTGTTGAATTAATAGAGATGTCTCTGAGCTTCCTGAACTAGCTGCAAAAGTATTTCTTCTCCTTTTTGGAGTTGCAGAAAAATATCCCCTGTGGGCTCCACGTGAGTCAAAAGCAGGAATGATAAACTCAGTAAATTTGATCCCGTTGATCAGGCTAGTGCTGACCTTCCAGCTCCCTTGCCTACCATCCCCATTGGAATGTGGAAGGAAGAGGCGCCTGTGACAGTGTGTCTCAAGTGTGGTGGAGACGTGGGCTTTGGAGGCAGCTGGTCCTGGGCTTGAATCCCAGCTCTCTCATTCTCTGCGACTTTTTACAAGTTACTCTCCCTTAACTTTTCCTCATCTGTAAATGGGAGATAAAAATGGAACCTCAATGACTCAGTGACGTTGTGGGAGAGCAGGAATTATTCTGCATATTATGATATGCATATTATTTTTCATTTTGAAAGCAATTAATAAAGGATAATAAAAATCTCTCAAATGGAGGAAAAAAAATATCACCCATTATTCCATTTCCTTAACTCAGGTATTTTCATTGAAGTATTTTCTCATGTAATCCTTGTCTATAGGTAGACTCGCTGTGTAGGATGCATCAAGTTTGCAGCATGCCATTACTACTTTGCATTATATTGTGAGCATTTTACGTATGACTGCCTAGCCTTCCTAGTTACAGTTATTGGATGTCCCATACTTGCATTATCCCAAACCCAACCCTTGGGCAGCAGTGTTGCTGCTGGCTTTTGTTGTTGTTGTTATAAATGATGCTGCAGGAACACACTTGTGATGATAGTGTCTTCTTTGTTTTGAATTATTCCTCAGCTGAAAGACCCATATATGATACTGTTGGGTTGTCGGAAAAGTCATGACGTATTTTTCTATGTTTCTTGTTGCAAAAATGTGCTATGACTTTTCCGACAACCCAATATTACATCAAGGGATATTTAAGTCACTATATTAAGCACTTTTTGAACACTATTAAAGCTGGATCTCCCTTGGTCTAGAGACTTTTCCCATTTAAGCTATGTAGATCTTCCTATGGGCTTAGCGCTCTAGGTAAGTTCCCTCCTTCGTTTGGCTTTGAACATCCTTGTGTGTTAGAAACTAGACATTTCTGTTGAAGCTCTTAGAAGGTGGCGTTCTGACTTTGGCGCTATGAAATATTGGTATTGACCTCGTTTCAGGCGTTGCGGTGGTGCCTCCACAAGAGCCACCGGGCTATTGGTGGGTGGTTGCTGGGTGTAATGGGCATTATTTGAAGAGTAGGCACTGGGTGTTCTGCTGTTGTTCTGTGGTCTGAGGGAATGATGAAGCTGTGAAGATGAGCAGAAAGACCCTGACCCAGAGAGCCTTTATTTTTGCGACATTTCACTCTTTTTCTCTTTTCCTTTCTCCTCTTCATGCCAGGAAGCCAAAAAGAAGTATGACAAGGAGACAGAGAAGTACTGTGGCGTCTTAGAAAAACACTTGAACTTGTCTTCCAAAAAGAAAGAATCTCAGCTTCAGGAGGTAAGAAACTTTACTAGTATCGTGAATAAAGTGTTAATTTTTACGTGGTGCTGTGAATAGGATGTGTGCTGGTTGTCTTTGCCAGAAAATCCTAGGTTCAGAAGAGACCTCGGAAACCAGCAGTTTGATGTATTTTTGCCTGATGTGGGGACTGTCGTATACTCCCACCACCCACATCCTTTGTGTCTGTCCAGTGTGGCAAGGTCGGAGGCACACACTGGTCAAGGTCACCCGCCTCGCTGGGCAGTGCTCCTTACCGGGGCGTGCTTCTTCCTTTCAAATTGAGCTTTCTTTTTCTGTTTCCCTTACTTGATTCTGTACTCTATTACCTCACCTTTTGACTTTCTGCCGTAGGTCAGTGATTTGAAATGTTAGCATCTGAAACACTTCGGTCATTCTTCCTTAATGTTAATTTGAAAAAATTATTTCAACCCCGTACTTGACATTAGTTTTTGGTGTTTTTTTTTTTCCTTTTTCTTTTTAAGCAGTATTTTGTCACTCATATGGTTTGTGCTTCGGTAACCTTGTTCCAGAAAACTAAATTCTCTCATATCCACCTGAGAGAGCACAGTGTAGGGACCTAAACACTGGCTGGCAAAGAGATACCTCATTTCATGGCCTGCTCTGCCATGTAAATCACTGTGTGACCTGGGACAAGTCCTCATCTCTCTGAGCTCTTAGTCCCTTTGTGAAATACTCTTAGAAACAGCTGTCCTGCCTACTTCCTGTGTGAGAAGGCAGATGACAGCTGCTACATGGATAGAGAACGTTAGTTATCCCTGTGACTGGCCTGCTCTTCTCCATCCCGTTTCCAAATTGGAGGGTACTCTTTTTGACTGCCTTAGTCTGTGTGGGCTGCTGTAACAGAATACCTAGGCTGGGTGGCTTTAAAAACAATAAACGTACTCTCACAGTTCTGCAGGCTTAGAAGTCCAAGATTAAGATGCTGATAGATTTGGTGTCTGGTGAGGCCTATGCTCTAGTTCATAGATGACTGTCTTGCTGTGTGCACACATGGCGGAGGGGTGGGGGAGCTCTCCAGGTCTCTTTTACAAGGGCACTGATTCCATTCCTGAGGGCTCCATCCTCGTGACCTAAGCACCCCTAAAGGCCCCACCTCCATATCCTGTTACATTGGGGATTAGGTTTCAACATAGGAATTGAGGGGGCACAAACATTCAGTCTGTAGCATGGACTTTGCCAGTAAATGTCTTAGTGTACATTTTTTCATTATGCTCTTTTGTTACAGTCCTTTGTGTACTTGTCTTTTACTTATTCATACTTTCTAAGTACTTTAAGGGCAAAGAGTGAGCTCAAGGTCTTTCTTGCAAGTTCTGGTCTGTTCTCAAGCATTGCTTTTTGGTTGAACTTGAACCGAATTAAATTATATATAAAAATCTAATAACGACGACAATACTTTTACTAACAACAACAATAGAAGCCAATATTTATGGAATGCATATTTATGTACCAGGTACTGTGTTGAGCACTTTACATGGAATCTTCTCAAATCCTTACAGCCACCCTTTGAGGTACAGGTGCAGTCCCTCTACTTTACATATAAGGAAACTAAGGCTCAGAAATGTTTAATAGTCTGCCCATGGCTGGTCAGAGAGGATTTGAACCCTGGCTCCTGACTCTGCAGCCCTTTGCTTCAATCCAGTATGATGTTCTACTTCTCTCTCCATCCTGGGAGGGAGGGATGGTGCTCCCCTGCCTGCCTGCCATTGTTCTTCAACCTGAGTGTCATGCAAATAGAATTGACCTAGATGGCGGCCTTGGTGATCATTTGGTTGAACCTCCTGGAATTACCTTTGAAGGCACTGTGGTTCTGGTAGAGGTTAAGTGATTTGCTCAAGGTCTTCCAGCTCTTTAGTGATGATTTTCTTCACATTTATTTAAAAAAAATCAAATTTTAGAGACAATATTAAATACTTAGTACACATTTAATGAAATCCACGTCCTTTGATTATTCAGAATTGCTCCATGATTGCAGGGCTCTCAAATACTTTGAAATTCTAGCCCATCCCTAGATCCTGGTGGGTGAAATGATAGGGCAACCATGTGGGATGACACTGCCATCTAGTGGGTGAGTTTTTAAAGATCAGTGTATTCTTCAGTGGCTCAGAAGCTGGCTTCAGAGACAATATTCATTCGTTCAACAAATATCCACTGGACACTCCTGTGAAAGCCTGTTCAGGCACCGGGTGTACCGTGGGGACTGAAATGAATGATCTGCCCTCATGGAACTTACAGTCTAGGAGAATGCCTCTTTTCCTAGAAAGCACAGCATGGTTGGTGGGTCTCAGACAAGCTGGTAGATTAAGTTTCTCAAGGAACAGGCAGGGAACCTGTCTTGAGTGGTCTGCAGAGTAGGTTGGAGTCCTGGTTGACAATTCCATTGCCGGGGGAGCTAAGGACGTGGTGAATTCCATGGCCCAGATGAGCGGGGCACTGGTAGGAAACATACCATTCCACCTGGAATTCCATCTTCCTTGCCCTTTGGAAATGCATCTAGTCATGTGTTTCTTCTGGGTGCTGGGGCCTGATGGCCTTGTAGAGATCAATTCATTCATTCCTCGAGTATCTAGTGAATACTTACTATGGGTCAGTGACCATTCAGGGAACTGGCATAGAAAAATGGAAAACGAGACAAAGTCTTAGCCATTATCGACTTTATATTCCAGTAGTCAATATACAAGAGAGGAATAAATAAGAATTTCACGTAGTGGATAGGAAATAAACTGGGAGATAAGGTAGAAACTCCCTGGGGTAACGTATCCAAAATAATGTGGCTGTTGAAGCCTGCTCTAAAGAGGTAACATTTGGACGGAGACCAGAAGGAGAGAAGGAGGGAGCTAAGTGAACACCTAGGGCCGTGTTCCATCAGTATGGGTTCCATAAAACCTGAATTACTGGGTCATGAAATAAGAGTAGAGTAAGCTGGAACAGAATGGAAAATATGAACGTGTATTAACTTAATTATAAATTATAAACGTATGTTTATTAGGTCATAATACACGAAGTATTTCTTACTGTGCATTGAAGTTAAAAAAAATCGAATGTTTATGTAGAGGAAGAGGTTTTCAGGTAGAAGGAGCACCAGGTGCAAAGGTTGCATGGTAAGAAAGAGGGTTGGGGTTTTGGAGGACAGCAAGAAGCCCAGAGTGGCTGGAACACAGTGCGATTGGTATGAGTTGGGAGGAGCTAAGGTGGGATGGGCGGGCAGGCCATACCCGGTCTTGTGGACCATGGTGGAAGCCATAGGAAGGCACTGAAGTGGCTGCGAGAACGTCTGATTTAGGCTTTAGGAAAGGTGTTTTGGCTGCTGGGTAGAGACTGGATTAGAAGGAGAGGGGTAGAGAATGAAAGCAGGGTGAGGAGTTAGGAGAGGAGTGTAGCTACCGGAGATGACGTGGTTGGCTTAGGGTCGGAGCAGGGATTGAAGCCCATCTGTTCTGACATCCATGGTGATGATAAGTACCAATATGCACAGAGCACGTCCTGGTTTTCAAAGTGTTCGTGTCCTTTAGCTCATTTTCTCTTTGGAATAGCTCTCCTCAGAGGAAGGGCAGATACTATCATCTCCGTCCTCCAGGTATGGTAAAGAAAGACCCAGAGAGAGGGCAAGTGACTTGAGCCGGCCTCCCCAGCTAGAAAATGATAGAACTGCAATTCCCAGCCCAGGCGTTTGCTCTGCCACTGACTCTCTGACTGATACTGGGCTCTGCTGTTTTTCTCAGAGGACTTTCCTTTTGGCTCCTTCCTACTGCCTAACTGCAGGAGGCACTTTGCAGATGTTCAGAATGACGCCCTTTTCAGTTTCAGCCTCTGTCTCAGTCAGCAAGCCCTACCAGGGAGGATGTGTGAGGGCTGCGGGGGCGTCAGGGAGGTAGATGCATGGTGTAAGTTGCAGGATTTGCTTTACAGAGGAATGAGATGGGCCTTCGCTGGCAGGAGCCCAGGCGAAATGTGTGTCTGCCCTGTGGTCTTGGAGAGGGGGGGCGCAGCACTTGCTGAAACCCTGCGTCCAAATAAACAGTAGTCAGTACTCAGGTATCAACTTCCCCTTCAGGCTTAGCCCTGCATTTTGGTTTTATTCAGCAGTTACTCAGCAGGCTGACTTCTGTGTTTTAACTTGTGAGTTGCCCTGGGAGGAAGTTGCTAGCAGATTTGAATGAATTCCTTCATCCTGTTTCATAGCATCATGCTCTTTATCAGAGTTTGTACTTTTCTATTTATTTGCATGCTTATTTGATTAACATCTCTTTTCCTGACTATGCTGTGAGTTCCATGAAGGAAGTCCCTTTTTGCTCATAATACTTGAATGAATGGAATGAATCATTTGCCAAGTCCTTAAGATGTCAAGGTAGCAATACCATATTTGATGTAATGGAAGGGCAGGTCTGTCCTAAGTTCCTCTTCAGGAGCCTTGACAAAGGAACCCTGGAAGACATAGTCCTTCAGGGGCTTTGTCCGTCTTTGTAAAGTTGTTATAGAATGGTTTCTGACTCCTTCGTTTCTAAAGAAAACAAGTGTTTTGTTTCCTATTAGTAGGATATTACTTTTTATTAAAAATTTACTTTTTTTTTTTGGTCAATGAAATGTGCTTTCAATGTAATTATCTGCTTTGAAAGAATGAATTGACACAGCCACATTGTGGAAAGGTTGAGCGCATTCTAGTGATAGTGGAAGTCCTGACCAGCCTAGCAGTTTGCTGCTCCATAGCATTTTCTCCCCTGGGTTCTGGAACCGAGATCAGTGCTTTAATTGTCCCCTGGAAAGGCCACACATCTGCACAGAGGGAGAAGTGAGGTTCCCAGGGAACAGTGTAATTACTCTGCTTGGAATAAACTGACAGTTCTCCCTGGACACCAAGAAAGCATTTGGGACTCATGAAAATGTCCTTTTCTGAGGCTCCCTGCCCTCTGACAGTTGATTTGTTCATTAGGAAGGATGGATCGGAGATGGCCCTGCAGGTTTCCTTTTTCTCTGTAGCTGGAGCTCGGGTCTGCCCCAGTGTGTGGGAGGCAGCACTGCCCAGTGGCTTAAGGACAACCAGGGGTCTTGGAGGCACACGGACCAGGACAGAAGTCCCGGCTCGGCCCGGTCCCAGCTGCGTCATGTTCCTTAATGCCAGCAGACTTCATTTCCTCCTATAAATTAGAGGGGAAGATAATATCTTCTTTCTAGGAATTTAATGAGGGTGAATAACTAAAATTAATGAGGTTTGAATAAGGTAACGTGTGTACAGCTATGGGCACAGAGCCTGGCACACAGTTAAGTGCTCAGCCGACCATTATCGTTACTCTTTATTTCTGTTTCATGCTCTTTGATTTGTTTTTTAAAACCATCTTCAGAGATTGTTTTTTTCCCCAGCCTGCTTGCTAGAATGCTCTTCTAGGTCCGTGCCTTGATTTTTCTCTGGAATTCCCTCTTGTTTGTAGGCAGACAGCCAAGTGGACCTGGTCCGGCAGCATTTCTACGAAGTGTCCCTGGAGTATGTCTTCAAGGTGCAGGAAGTCCAAGAGAGAAAGATGTTTGAGTTCGTGGAGCCTGTAAGTAGATGCTGTCTTGAATGGGGTACCCACACTTTCACCCCCCCCCTCCCCCCTCACACCAGCTACCTAGATGACATGATGCTCTGTGTGGTTGATGAACAGGTTGACTAGCCCTGATGCTGTGCCTTCTGCCGAAGAACAGGGCTTTGTCATTCTGCTTCCCTGGCTTTTCTCCTATAGCCGTTCCTGTACAACCCCAGACAGCGCAGTCAGCAGTGGTTGCTTCCTCTAGCCACCCTGTGTTGTCCTATTTGGTTTGCAGATGGAAGGAAAGGAGGGGAGGAGTTTTCATCTTGCCAATCAGTCGTGATTCTACCTTAACTTTTCTGCCGTCTTCCTCTTTCCCTCAGATAATCCAAATGTGGTAGTAACCCAAAGAAATCGGGAAATATAGATAACACCTTTCTCTTTTTGCCTCCTGAGTTCAGAGTCCCCCTCACCCCGTCCGTGCATTAAAAGATGCCATATAAAATGATTTCTCACTATAGGTTTGTAACAACCAAGCAGTGTGGAGAGTCTGCTGAGTGGGCCGTGATTGGATTTGGCCGTGGGCAGAGTGTCCCCGTGGGAATGAAAGGTCGTAGTGTGGGAACAAGCCTGGCTTTAGCCCAGGCGTGGTTGTGGTTTCATGCACACGAGGTGCTGCCCTGCCCCGCTGTGGCACTGCCTTCAAAATCTGCAGCAGGGAGACCTCGTGGAAATACCAGAGAGCACATAGGCCTCAGTCTAATGCTCTTGTAGGCCTTGCATTTTTCAGCCAAAATGCAGCCTCTGATTTAGACCCAGGCCCAGGGTCTCTACACAAATAAGACTCTTATCTGCCTAGATTATAAGACAGTGATTTTCTTAAAAATAAGAATAAAACTACAAGAGACTGAAAGGAAGTGACCACTCTTTTTTAGTAAAGAGTGTGTTCTGTGCCCCATTTTTAATTTATGAACTTTTGGGATGCTTTTTAGACATGTAGACTTGCTAATAGTTTCATCAGGAGTCCATTTGGCTTTGGAATTTGATGCTTATCTTATCCGAAAACTGTGATCTTAGAATTCCACCCTTAGCCACTTTATCTGGAAGTATTTTAGAAGTCCTTAATTACCTCAGTCTTCTCATCTGAATATTGGAAACTTTAGAGCCAACTTCCTGTCTGGCAGTGTTTCTGACACAGTAGGGTCTGTGAGGTGGGGGAAGCCATCTGTCTGAGACAGCAAGCTTGTTGATTTCCCTTCTCAGGACACAAGGTGTGTTAAACCTCCAGCCTTTTGGAGGTTTACTGAAGACTTTCCTGTGGTCAGGGCAAGAATTCAAATGCTGTCACAGAATTAGCCTTTGGCATTTTTACTTGCTTTTGTTAGAATTCCTAGTGGAAAAAAAACAAACAAAAAACAGTGTGATTCTAATAATTCTTCTGTTACATGTAATAATATATGTTGGTTGATATTACTCTATAATTGCCTAATTTGGATGAGTTCCATTTCTACATTTTTTTTTTTTAAAAGATTTTTGTTGGGGAATTGGGGGGATGGGAACAGTGCTAGGGAATTGGGGGAAGGGGAACAGACAAGTTGCTGTCATTTTTGTTCTTCAATCTAGTTGTGGAGGACGTTGCTTCACTGGCCCAAGTTGGCACCATCATTGCGCTTTTCCCGGGCAAGGCAGATCAGTCGCCGGCTTCTGGACGGCCGCTCACTGCGGCTGCTGGCCGCTCACGCTGGCTGCTGGCTACACATGGTAGCCCATGGCAACCCACTGCCACAGGGGCTGCAGCCTACGCCGTTGCCGGCGACCCATGGCAACCCAGCTCCAGGTTGAGCCGTTGTTCAGCATCTTAGCTGTGGAGGGCAGTGTCACTGGCCCTCATATGTGGGATCCGAACCGGGGCCCTCTGGCATCCCAAGCGAGTTCTTAACCATCGCGCCACTCGGCCGGCCCCATTTCTACATTTTTGAGCTCAGTTTTTTTTACTGTCCACTTTGATCTCTCAGTCGGTGTTCCTAGTAAATCAGGTAATGTATCTGTTAGCTTCTGTTGGGTAACAAATAACCACAAAACCTCATACAATAGACATTTATTTTTTACATATCTCTGGGGTTCAGCCATTCCAGGCTGGGCTCAGCTGGACGAATCTGTGAATCTGCTGATTAACATGGGCTTTCTTCTCCTCCTCCTTCCTTTCTTCTTCGCCTTTTCTTCTTCTTTTGTCTTTTTTTAAAATAAATCTTCAAAAATTTATTCTTGTATTACCTGGCATTCTCTTGTAGTAGATCAGTGTCTAGAGTTTTTTGAGAGGCAGTATAACATCAATGTTAAGGGCTTTAGAGCCAGACTGCTTAGATTTAAATCCCAGCTCAGCCATTTTCTAGCTGTGTGTTCTTGGGGAAGTCATTTATTTCTTTGAGCCTCAGTTTCCTCATCTGCAAAATGGGTAAATAATACCACCTACCATATAAAATGTTATGAGGATTAAATGAGTTTATTCATGTAAAATGCTTAGAACAGAGCTAACCCAATTAGCACCCATTATTATATATTTATTAGCACCCAGTTAATTGTTTTATTCTGAGAATGTATCAGCTTTAGCTACCTAGGGTCTCCTCAAAGGAGCAAAGGAGTCAGGTGCCAATATTAACAAGGCTCACCTGTTTTAATATAAATAGTCTTGGTAATTCTAAAAGTGTTAATTTACTGAATATCATAGAAAATACTGAAGACCCAGCTGCTGTGTCTGAGGAGCTCACAGCCTCATTCGGAAGCAAGGTGTGTATATTGGTGAGGTAGCCAAGGCAGCAAGTTCAGGGTCAGGTCGGACAGGATCGATGGTATAGAAGGGCCAGAGGGATTTAATGAGTAGAAAACCATTGTGGTTTGCAGGTGTTTCTCAGGTCATACAGTGAAGCACCTGGGGAGCTAATGACAATAATTTCTGATCTCAGGCTAGAATGAAGAGACAGTGACGGGGACTTGCCCAAAGTAAAATGAGAGGCTGGATGTAGGATTCCTATGTTTAACTGTCATTTTTCTACGGAAGTTCTTGTTTCTGAATGCACCAGCCTGTAGGCAGGCAGGTCAGTGGCTCAGGTAGCTGTGATTAGTAAGAGGAGATTTATCAGCGAAAATGCCACTGACTAACTCAGTGGTTCCCAGAGTCTTAGAGATACAAATGCTCAGGCTCTACCCCAGTAACCTGTATTTTAGTAAGCCCTCCGGGTGATTCCACTGCACATTCAAGTCTGAGCGACTGGCCTGGATTGTACAAAAGAACATGAAGTAACAACTGGTATTAGCTGAAACTGTGCCATGTACTGTGCTAATAGGAAGCACTTTATCTACATCGTGTCGTCCAGTCCTTATAATGTCTCGGAAGGTAGGTACTGTTGTTCAGATGAGGAAATGGAAACACATTTATTGATTTCTCCAAGTTCACATCTAGTAATAGCAGAACTAGACTGGTCTGGCTCTTAATCTCTATGAAGCAGCGTTTGATTTTTATGGATGGACAGGAAACCATGATGAAATCTATTGAACTAAATTGCTGAGGCACCTGGGGTAGGTATTCACATTTTGGGTTGGTTGCTGTCAAGGGAATCTTTGGCCATTCAAGGAGCCTCCTTGCCCATTGACTGTGTTATTTATTTCTTAGTAACTTCACGTACTAGGATGTTACTGACCTTCAGAAAAAGAAACAAGATTTTAGGGTTCCAAGGAAGAAAATCAGACTTCCGGGATCTAACCATGTTTTTTTTGTGTGCCCCAGAAACCTTTATTTTCTTGTTGAGGCACTGAACGTCCTGGAGATTTGGAGTGCAGATAATGGCACACTGACAAGTTGCTGTCCTTTTGTTCTTCAGTCTAGTTGTGGAGGATGTTGCTTCACTGGCCCAAGCTGGCACCATCATTGCGCTCTTCCTGGGCAAAGCAGATCAGTCGCCGGCTTCTGGACGGCCGCTCACCGCGGCTGCTGACCGCTCACCCTGGCTGCCGACTACACATGGTAGCTTATGGCAACCCACTGCAGCAGGGTCGTTGCTGGCGACCCATGGCAGCCCAGCTCCAGGTTGAGCTGTTGTTCAGCATCTTAGCTGTGGAGGGCAGTGTCACTGGCCCTCATATGTGGGATCCGAACCGGGGCCCTCTGGCGTTCCAAGCCAGTTCTTAACCAACGTGCCACTCGGCCGGCCCAATGAGTGCTTCTTGATAGCCGTTGTACATTAGTTTGCCAGGGCTGCAGTAACAAAGTCCCACAAAAGTCTTAGAGCAATAAGAATTTATTGCCTCATCGTTGTAAAGGCCAGAAGTCCTAGATCAAGGTGTCGGCTGGGCCACGCATGCACCCTCTGAAGCCTGTCGGGAAATTATCCTTCCTTCCCTCTTCCCACCTTCCCGTGATTTGCTGCAGGGTTCGGCTCTCCTCGCTTTGTAGCCGCATCACCCTGCCCCTCGTCTTCACTTGGCTGCCTTCCCTCTGTGTTTCTCTGTGTCCACATTTCCCCCTTTTATAAGGACACCAGTCATTTTAGGGGAAGACCTAATGGCTTCATTTTAATTTGATTACCTCTGTAAAAACTATTTCTAAATAAAATCACATTCTGAGGTCCTGGGGGTTAGGACTTCAACATATCTTTGGGGAGGGGGTGTAGAATAGGGTGGGGTCAGATTGGGGGGGTAATGACACAATTTAACCCATGACTGTGGCTCTTGTATGAATGAAAACAACCTAAATTTATCCGATAGCCCAGAATGATGCAGCCAGCACTAAGTGAAGCAGTTACATGTTTGCTTATTTAAAAAAAAATAAGTTAGATCTGGGTTGTCAGCTAGAAAATAGGAGTAGTTATTTTGTTGCTGTTGTTTTGTTTTTCAGTTATTCTCTGAGGCGAATGAGGCGAACAAGGATGAGGAAGAAGGCAAAGGGGGGTGGGGAAGGTATTTTTTGGCATCTCCTTGGTGGGTCTATGTTTCTGTGTTGCTGCCTGTTCAGGGAGGAGCCTGGGTGGGGGGTGGGACTTATTTGATAAGCAGGTGAGGCTACCGCAAGCTCTTCCTCTGTGTGTGTGAGTACAAGTGTTTCTCTGAGGCAGACCGGCCTTTCCACCTCTGGAGTCCTTCTGTGGGCCTTGCCCAGCCTTCTGAGGAGCAGACTGTCCTTTCCCACCGGGTAATAGGTTAAAAGGTTCATACAGTTTGTGGGAAGGGGGGTGTCAGGAAGTGGGAGAGGGGAGAAAATGTACTGCGAGGGTAGAAGGAAGGGAAGTAGGCCAAAGATAGCAACGCCTAAGGAATCATTTCCCGCAGAAAAACGGACAGTCATGCATGATAACCAAAGGAAGCGAAAAGCAGAAGAAACATTGGGAAGTCTGCCTTTGGAGCACTTGTGTGTATGCCCAGGTGGCATCTTAGTGATGTGATTGAGACATTTAATGACCGTGAGCAAGGGAGGCCCTGTTGGCTTTAAGTGAAGGGTAAATCAGAGTGACTAGGAGGCATGATTTAGAATTAGCTCTTACCGTCTCATTTTTCTGTTGTGGAGGATGGCTCAGCGCCTCGGGAAAGGGATGGGGTACAGCACACACCAACAGCAGGGAGGGAGGAACTCGAACAGGTCTCGTCGTGAATGCCGACAGTGGGTTTGGCACAAGAGCCCCTTCTCTCCCACTGGAGCCATCCAGAAGGAAAAGTATGGGCCTCCTCAAAAAAGTCTTCATCTTTGAAGACAAGAGCTCATTATTAGCCTTTGGTGACTATGTGAGTTACTACTCACCCATTCATTGATTTAGGTTAGGGATCTGTTGGCGGTGCCATTAGATGTTCTTATAGCCAGAAGACCCAGCAATGCCTGCTCCCCCACCTCCCATGAGGGGATCTGAGGGGATAGATGCTCTGGGGATGGTGGCAGTGGGAAGTCAAGGGGCCACGTTGTTGTAAATTGGGTTTTACTGACTCCCCAGCATAGAACGCTGATAAACTGGTCTGGGCCTGTGGCTTAGCCCAAAGACAGGTCTCCCCCATGAGCTCAGGTAGAGTAAGTAGCACATACCTGGGTGCTTCCCATACCTGCCACAAGCAAGGTGGGAGAGTAGGGGGGTGGGGATGAGTTCCCTTCACCTCATTCTTAGGGCTGCCTCTTAGAAAAGGAGAGTTAGGTGAAAATAAGTGGGACTGTGTTTATTAAGTAAAGGTCTATTCATTTAGGGTCTGAGAAACTAAACACAGCAATATAAAGTAAAGCAAATGCGTCTGATGTCACATGTGGTGGAGGCAGGGCAGGGAGGTCAGAGTGGACCACCCAGAACACGTGAGTTGGCATTGAGAAGTTCAAGTTAGAACAGGGATGGCCCCCAAATGCAGTAGGACTGAGCCTGTGATGGAGGTCAGGTTCTGGTTCTTCTAAACCTTGTTCACTCTTTTGGTATAATCTCTTGTCAGGTAGAGATTTGGAACTGAGGCAAGGTGTGTAGAACTTGGGAAAGGGGCCAGCTTAGCATAACAACAGTGAGCTTTGCATATAGGCTCTGAGAGGAAAGACTGCAGGAACAATTATTTAGCTTGGAGAATGGACGGCTGGCAGGGGCCCAGGGACATTAATAGTTTTTAAGTATATGAAGACATGTTGTAAGAATTTTGGTGAACAGATGTTTTCACTCTTCACTAAAGACAAGACTAAACAATGAATGGGCTTACTTTTAGCCCGAGGCAATTTAAATGAGAATTTCAGAAACCATCATAACTGAAAATGTGGCAACATGGGAGGATTTTAATAAAGGAATCCATAGTGTTTACTTGCAGATAATTTAGGGAAAGCACAGCAACACACTTGAGCTGATGTCTGACCAGGAGGATTTTCTTTGATTTCACTTTGCCTGTGAGGCTGCGGACTCAGAACACACCGGCTTCCTTTCCTCCCTTGCTTGTTGGTTGTCAACATAACCACACCCTTCTGCACGACAACCTGATATTACAAGTGTACTGGAAGGAGACCGAGTTGGAGTCCTGGTCTTCAATATCTGAGAAAATGATTTTCTTAGGAGTTGGTGAGGATCACAGGGTAAGAGCTTGGGTGTCGGTGTCAAGGAGACCTGGTTTGAAATCCTGGCTGCCACCAACTGTGTGTGTTGGGGCAATGCCACCTACTGTGTGTTTTGGGGCAAGTTACTTGACCTCTCTGAACCTGTTTTCTTATTATTAAAATGGAGATAACAGTAGTGCTTACCTCATAGGTGGTCGTGAGTATTCAGTGAGATAGGGCACATAAAGTTACAGTGCCTGGCATACAAATGGTGCTCAGTAAGTGTTAGCCATTAAAACTTTCAAATCATGTTTGGGAACGCAGATATAGCTATGCTTACCTCTTTACCTGGCTTATGTGAACCCTGCCTTTCTATCTCCATTACAGCTCCTGGCATTCTTGCAAGGACTCTTCACTTTTTATCACCATGGTTATGAACTGGCCAAGGATTTCAGTGACTTCAAGACGCAGCTGACCATTAGCATACAGAACGTGAGTGGGCAAAGGCACCGACTTCCTTTCCCTGGTTAAGGAAAGGAAGAAACAAACTGTGGCTCTGGGTTTTGGCATGCCCGTGAGGAGGAGGAGCCTTGCTTGGGTTCAAAGGGCAGCTGGGGGCAGGCATTTCTAGGGTGCTTGCTGGCCCCAGCTTAGGACATCATCTTCTTCACCATTATTTCAAAGCACTATTTATGTTTTCGGAAGCGCCGCTGCTGATTATGTTTTAAATCCGTAGCACCAGTGTCAGGATTTCCTCTGGCAGTGGAAGCCCCACCCGCCCCCACCCAGCCCCCCTTCTGTGCATCTAGCTGCCTGGCCACACAAGACCCTGGAGTGCATGTGCAGGGGGTGAGGGTGGGGCACACACGCTGACCTCCAGCTCAAAGGATGTGCTCTTGTTCAACTCTCCGTAAGGCTGACAGGAAATCCGCGTTGGTGTGGTTTACTCCCAATCTCCTCTCCCAAATCTTAAACAGCAGGACCGTTAGGTGCTCAGAATCCTGTCTAGGGCCCTTTGTTAGCAGTGAGTAGGGCTCAGGCTCCCTTGTCAGTGTGACTAGGCTGTATCAGTCTGCATGTTGTCTTTGTCCCGGGATGATCCTGTGTAGAAAGGAAACCCAGTGCATCTGGGTGGGTTGTATCGCATGGCTTCTAGAAGCCTGCCGTTTGCCTCCACATGCTTCTCTGTGTCTTCTGAGAGAACAGGAAGTTGCAGAGTCTCGGAAAAGGTTTCACAAAGCATGGCTTCCCCTTTGGCTGGCCTCCCCAGAAGACTGACTCTAAAGTGGAGATTTACACGTAGCAGGTTTAGCAGGAGCAATGTTGGCAGAAACACCTGTGAGAGAGTGAGGCCCGTGCAGAAGTTGAGCTGTGATGCAGTTGCCACAGAGGTCTCAGTCAATGCCATGGGCCCCCGGGAGCAGAGATGTCTATGAGAGTGGCCAGAATAGAAGCAGAGGGGCCAGGCTTTAGGCCCTGTCCCCTTTTGTCCCTAGACTAGTCATTAGGTGGGTGCAGGCTGTCCCAGGGAAGGGAGTACCCTCAGTGAAGCAGCTCCCTTTGGAGGAGGGAACCATCTGAGCCATCAGTAAGCAGCGTTCCCTGCTGCTGGAGAAATGAGTCTTTGGGTTCTGAGGGGGAGCTGGGTGGTGTACCCTCCCATGAACCATCTGACTCAGACTCACCTGGAATGCTTGTGTCAAATGCACATTTCTGGGCCCAGAGGTACTCAGTTCATCTTTTGGGCTGAGGCCTGTGCCTTTGCATTTTCTCCAAGTTCCTCAGGTGATTTTGATGGTCCCTAGATTTTGAGAGACATTCTGAGATAGGACGTTAGGTCAAGATATACTCCTTGACTATTTGCCTAGTTCTTAGATGGCTGACATTGGCATTAAATTATCTGATTTTAGATCTAAGGATTCTATTGGTTGATGTTCTGAATTGTTGAAGGTGGGAATAGGGTTTTATTTCTGTGATTTGAATAAAATTCCTTTCATCCTAGACAAGAAATCGCTTTGAAGGCACCAGGTCAGAAGTGGAATCACTGATGAAAAAGATGAAGGAGAACCCCCTTGAACACAAGACCATCAGTCCCTACACCATGGAAGGGTACCTCTACGTGCAGGAGAAACGTGAGTGCCCGGGGTCACCGATAGCTTGGGGATGCCTTTTGTCCGGAAGGTGGAGGGTGTATCCAGTAGTGCCTGACCTAGAGTTGTGTTTTGTAAGCACAGGTTTCGATGAGTGAGAGTAAATTTATAGTTTAGTTTTCCAACGGAAAGGTGACATCCATAATCTTGTCTACCACCAAGGGACACAATTCTGTTTTCTTTGTAACTAGGAATTCCCTTGGGAACCTGGAATGCATTGAGGCTCTTTTCTCCCTCGTGTCACTCTACTCCTGAGGTGCCGGTACCCTCAGTTTAGCTTTAAATATGGTACCCTTGGCATAGAGGCCTTGGAAAGATCTTGCATGCTACACCTAATTGTCAATGAGCAGTCATTTTCTTTGGTGGACTTTGTATTTAGTGACTTTGTTTTTATTTGAGACTTGTTTCAGCAAGGCCCAAACAATCATGACTTAGGCCCTTCCCTTCTTCTCCTCAACTCTGGTCATCCCAACACATAAAGTTTATGAAAAGTAGAAACGAAAGCTCACTCCCAGAGCCAGGGAAAACATTCATTGTTCTGTTGGTATGCTGTCAAGGAAAGCAGTGCCAGGTGCTGGTGACCCGGATTTTTCAGTGATGACTCAAATTCATGCACGAGGCCTGGGAAAGGCTGTGTGATGGGGCCGTGCTATTAGGGTAGCACTCCCAGACTTAATTCACACTTGCCATGCTAACGAGACAAGGAAGTCAGTTTTTCCTTATAATAGATGGCTCTTCTAGCCTCGCATTCCTGCTTTTTTGCTGAACTCATTTCTCCTCCAGGATTTTTGCTGGTTTTATGCTCTTTCATGTCCTTCTGTTGATTTCGGGTTAGGCAAATGTCTTCACTCCTGGAAGCTTCCCAATGGAACAGAATCCTCTTGGTTTCAGTGGTTATTCTATATAGTGATTTTTCAAAAATTTGCTTGGGCTTAAAATCATTCCCTGGTGATAATGGGGGCATTAGTGGGTTCGAGGTTGAAGCATCAGTTGTGATGAGGATTTTACATTTCTCATTCTTGCAGGGATGAGCTTGTTGAGGTTTGTAAGAAACAGAAGCTACTTCTGTTCTGTGTTTCATATATACCTGATATTAGGTGATGCCTTCTTTGCTCAATGAGAAGATCTACCCCAAAAAGTTTAAGGCCAACTTGAAAATATAAATTTTTAGGGATGTAAAAATATAGTTCAATGTCGGCTTATAATAATTTATTACTATTGTTCTTACATACATAAAATCAGTATTGCTTTTTTGCACTCACATTACATTATACAGTTTTATTCAAATGTTTCATGTGCTCTTTCAACGTTAATGTCTTGATTGTCATTAGAACCATGTTTTGATTCTCTGACACAGTAGTCCAAGCATTGGGATACAGCTTTTTTTTGTTTGAAAGTTCTTGTAACTTGTTATTTTGGAAATAATCTTAAACTTACAGGAGGTTGCAAGGATACTAACAGAACAACCACATGACCTTTACCCCAATGCACTAATTTTTATTTTTCCACAATTGCGTCATTCTTTCTCTGTGTGGGTGTGTGTTTATGCACAATGCACATCACAGTCACAGATACATGCACAATCTTAATTTTTTCTGAACCATTTGAGAACAGGTTGCATGCACCAGGCTCCTTTACTTCACTGTGTATTTTCTAAAAATAAGGACATCCTTTTATGTAACTATAGTACCATATCCAGGAAATCTAATGTTGATAAGATATTTAACCTAAATGACATTTCATACCACAGTTTTGTAAGTTGTCCCAGTAATACCCTTACAGAGCATTTTGTTTTCCTCCAGTGCAGGATGTCATACCGCATTTAGTTGTCATGACTTTAATCTCCTTTATCTGCAACACTTCTTCCGCCTTTCTTTGCCTCTCATGACACTGACAGTTTTGAAGAATATAGGGCAGTTCTTTTATATATTTTCCTTCAGTGTGGGTTCGTCTAATGTTTCCTCAAGATTAGATTCAGGGTAAGCATCCTTAGTCAAATCCTATACAAGTAACATTGTTTTCTCCTCTGGGTACCACATCTGGGGCACAAGATGGCCCTCTGTCCCTCAGTGGTGATGCTAATTTTGATTACCCAGTCAAGATATTTTCTGGTTTATCCTCTGTATAGTCACTATTCCCCCTCTGCAACTAATTAGCAGTCTGTGGGGTGACACCTTGAGACCACATACATATCCTTCTTGTCATTGAACTTTGCCCCCCGTAGACCAGCATCCATTGACAGTCCTGCCTGAACTGATCTTTACTATGATGGTTGCATGATGGCTGCAAAATGGTGATTTCTCATCTCTGCCCATCTCCACATTTATTAGTTGCTGTTTAGTGTGCTGTAAGGGAGTGACCTCCCTTCTCTTCCTCCCTTCCTACCTCCCTCCCTTCTTACATCCATCCATCCCATCCTATCCATCCATCCATCCATCCATCCATCCATCCATCCATCCATCCATCCATCTCATTCATCCATCCATCCATCCATCCATCCATCCATCCATCCATCCATCCATCCATCTATCCATCCTATCCATCCATCCCATCCATCCCATCCATCCCATCCATCCATCCATCCATCCATCCATCCATCCATCCATCCATTCATCCATCCCATCCTTCCATCCATCCATCCATCCTATCCTTCCATCCATCCATCCATTCATCCTTCCATCCTTCCTTCTATTATCAGTTTTGACATATAGATTCCCATTTTAGTCATATGGTAAATTTATTACTGTCCTTATTTGTTTTAGTGCTCAAATTGTCCAAAATACAGCACTTTTGGAATCTTTGTGTTGTGCTACCACTGGAATTTTTTCTCTAACTTACAAAAATACATTGGAATGGTTGGTATTTTCATTTGTCTTTAATGTTCTAATGTAGACACTGTATTGCTTTTTAAGTATACTGACTGACATCCAACACTTCCAGTGGGCAGGCAATACCCTGAAAAATAATTATTAAATGTTTGCTAAATCTCTTTTCGTGTTATCCTTTTTCTCCATTTTTGCTTTGTGATCTCTGTAAGCATCCAAGACTAGTATTGACTGAGGTCCTTTTAGGCTAATGGTGCCAATGATGCCTTCTTCCTCCAATAGTACTTCGTTGTTCAAAATAAATAATTGGCTGAGCACTGGGTAACTTTGTCATCATTTGACTGCGGGGCATCTTCCTTTTTCCTAAGGGATAATTTTGAGTCACAAACTCAGATTACATTTGGACATTTACAGTTACTTCCATTCTACATGGTGTCTCTGTGTCTCTGAGTTCCCTTGTCTGTTTTTCAGATCTTCTTGAGTTCTGCCAAAAGTGAAAATTAGGGGCTTGGAAGTAGGTCAGAGTCCTTGTGTGTCAGTGCACATAGTCACAGAGCAGCCGTGTGGGAAGCATGAAGTCATCGCAGCAGCTGGAAATGGTGACAAGCGCTTTGAGGAGCCTTTCTATGCTCTTTCCTCAGCCGTCTTACTCCAGTCAGGGTAGAGAAAGGAAACTTCACATGGAGATTGATGATGGGAAAGTAAATTCATTTCCCCAGGGAACCTCTGCTTCCCTTACATTTTAAGACCCGTTGGGTGTAGCATTTAGTGGGAAGCGGTCTTCCTTGGTCCCTGGGGAAAGCCCTGAATCAGTTCCATTTCCAGCCTGTGGGAATCAGATTTCCGCCTGTTCCAGTCTAGCTGGTGTGGAGAATATATTGCCCCTAGAAACAGTTTAAGGGTAGGTGAGCATTGTGGGTTGCGGGTTGTGTGTTTTTGCGGCATGCAGTGGACATATGGAGACGTTTCATGGGAAGTATTACCTTGCAGGTCACTTTGGAACTTCGTGGGTGAAGCACTACTGTACATATCAGCGGGATTCCAAACAAATCACCATGGTACCATTTGACCAAAAGTCAGGAGGAAAGGGGGTGAGTTCATTTTTTAAATTTCATGCTCGATTTGTTTGGCTAACGAATACTAATTATAACGCATGTATAAAGTAACACTTCCAGTGTTTCGCTGTAATTTTTAAAATTTTTATATAGTAGTTCCAGAAGGCATAGTACCCTAAAAGGTAACTAAAACATGATGATTATTCTTAGCTCTAAATTATATGAAGAATCACAACTAAGAAAGATTCTTGTATTTCACATATGTGCAATAGTAAGTGTGTCAAATGTAATTAGATGCTGCGAATTCTTGAATGACCTCATCCTTTGAAATTGATGCATGTCACTCTCGCTTGGTACCTACAGGGCTGCCAGTTGGCAGTTTTGATGTTCCAGTTATCTACTGCTGTGTAACAGATCACCCCAAAACTTAGCAACTTTTAAAACAAAACCAATCATTTTAGTATTTCTCATAGTTTCTGGAGGTTGGCGAGCATTTGGATGGGTGGTTTGGGCTCAGGGTTTCTCATGCGTCTCTAATCAGATGGTGACTATCGCTGGAACAGTGAGGGCCTAAGGCTGGTCAGCCATAGCTGTCTTCCTTCCTCATCGCCTCCTCTCCCCTTCTCTTCCCTCTTTCTCTGTATAATCTTAGGGCCTGCCTGTCTGGTCTCTCCCTGTGGGCTAGTTTGGGCTTCCTCACAGCATGGTGGCCTCAGCAGGGCAGCTAATGGTTTCAAGAGTGAATATTCCAGCAACGAAAGCAGACACTGCATTGCCTTTTAATGATCTGGACTTAGAAGTCATATCATGTTACTTTTGTCCTATCTGTTCGTTGAAACAGTCACAAAAGCCCACCCAGTTTAAAGGGGGAGAGGATGCGGATCCTGTCTCCGTGGGAGAAGTATCAAGGTCACGTTGTATGAAGAGTGTGGGAAGGAAGATATTCTTGTGGTCCTCTTTGGAAGAGTCAGCTGGGCTGGATCAGGCTTTGGGGTCACAGCTATTGGGAGTTCTTGCTGTGCTCCGAGGGTTCTCCTTTCCCTTGGTCCCGTGCACTGCAGCCTGAGTGCATTTCCTTTTTAGGTGATCTTTCTTTTCTCTCTGGCTGCTTTTCATATCTCCCTCCCTCCCTCTCTTCCTTACTCCCTCCCTCCTTTCTTTCCTTTCTTCCTTCCTCCCTCTGTCCCTCCCTCCTTCCTTCCTTCCCTTCCTCCCTTCTTTCCTTCCTTCTAAATTTTGTTATGATGGTCCTATGTGTACATTTTTCCCCCCAATCTGTTGTGCTTGGGAATTTTGGGCCTTTCTGGGTTTGAGGATTGGTGTCTTTCAGTAACTTTGGAAAATGCCCACTGATTATCACTTAGAATTTCCTCCCCATTATTTCTATATCTCCTGGAGATATTTAAATATTTTCAGTAAAAATATATTTTCATCTCTTTGAATCTCTGGACTCCATTCTGGATAATGTCTCTGTTTGTATCTTTAGTTTAGGTAATTTTTCAGCTGTGCCTAATCTGTTGGTAAATTAGTTCTCTGTAAGTATTCCGATCCTGGTCCTCTGTGGTGCATTTTTGTGTGTCTGTGGGGTTTGTGCGTATATGGGCATTACAGAGTAGAGGCTAGAGCCCTGGCTTTGGACTCAGACTGCCTGAGTCAGTCATGTTAGATGCTGTGACACTGCTGTTCGCTGCTCCCCCGTGCAGCCCCCTCGCTCTCTACCACTTCCTGGCTTTTGTCTACTTGGGGCACAACACAGGAGTTTATCAGCATCTCTATTCCTTCCCTGTATCAAAGCCAAAATGCCAAAATCTTTTTAATGTTTCCTATCAGGGCTGAGGTTGACTTATGAATAATCTCAGGAAAACAGACATGAAAACCAAAACATACAGAAATTACAGTTAGAAGGAGTATTAAAAATCGATGTTAGTAGGTATCCCCTGGTATTCATGAAATGGAAATAGAGTTAGATCTGCCTTCCTTGGGGTGAGTCACAGTCCCTTTGCAACTCTTAGCCCTTCTAGAAATCAGCCTCACTGAATTATTCTCTTAAACAGTCTTTGTTTTGGGGCTTTTGATCTTGTGCTTTCCTACACCTTTAATGAAGAACTCTCTTGTATTTTCGTCACTTCTTTCATACCACACTTGAAAGTAAAGAGTTGAGACCAATGAGGGGCGGATTATTTGGGACTCCCCAGACTTTAGTGAGATAATAGTAAACACCTCATTGAGTTAAGAGGTTTATATGAATCAGCATATAGTATAAACTTCGTGGGACAGAACCTGACACATAATGAGCACTGTATTAGGAGCTTGATATTATAATAATCAATTTTCCTAGTAATTTGTTTTTATATTACATCTTATATTTTTCTTGGTCCTTTTATTGTCCTATGTTACCCTGTTTTATCCAGTTTTCCTCTTTGATAAAAAAGGAAATGGAGATTCAGGGAGAGAAAATGATGTCTGAGGTCATCCAACTAATGAGCTATAGAGCCAGCAGTCAAACCCCGATTCTGGAGTCACAGCTCCTGAGTCTGAGGCCTGTAGCAATCCTGATATATAATTTTTTATGTATCATTATGTAATATGTAAATTAATCTATATTTTTGCATTAATAATAATATATAACACCTATAAATAGCCTTCCATGGCATGACCCTGTTCCCTCAGCTTTAGGATGGAGGAAGTATGAACACTGGCTGTCTAGAGGTGTTACCTTTTCAATTTAGAAAGGCTCTCCTAGGAGCCTAAGGCAGACTTAACATAGATAATAGGGTATATTTTCTTTTCAGCATGCTCCACTCTTTCTCTCCCTTCACTGTCCCTTTCATTTGGATTATGTTCCTTTAAAAATGCCTGCTTTTCTCTTAGCTTCAGGCCAGGAGATGTGACAGATTTGCTCCATCGTCGTGGAGACCAGACCCTGTGCAGTGAGAGACTTCCCTTCATCCTACCTCCTGAAACAGAGGCACCTCTCTGCAGGAGGTCTGGAGCAGCTTAAAGCTGGCCCTGACCTTTCCCGCTGCTCTCAGGACACAGACCAGTCTGCATGACCTGGCCCCTGCCTCCCTCAAACCCTTTTTCATTCCACTTTCCCTAATGCTCTGGGATTCCAGCCACACTAGCTTTTCTTCTGCTCCTTCCAGGCCTGATGGACCCTGACCACAGGGCATTTCCACCTGCCCTTTCCCATCCTGATCCTGTTCTGCTCTTATCTCTCATGACTCCTTCAAGCCCTAGCCCAAGAAAGCCTTTGCTGACCTTCCTGATTAGGTCAAGTCCCCTTAATTTAGGCTTTTGTAACACTGTCTGCCTTTTTTTCTATCACAGCTTGTCACAGTTATGGCATTTCATTTAATTAAGTGATTATTGTCTGCATCCCTACCCCCCTGACCCCCCCGTTTTTAAACCATCAGTAATTGAACAGATCATCTTTATAGATTTTTCCTGATACGGTGTAGTCTTCCTTGAAACAGGATCTTGTTTTTTCTGCTTATATTTGGCAATCTTTTATAGATCCTCTGTTCCTTCCCATTTCTTAGGGACACCTCCTCGTAAGCTTTCAAAGGAGAAGCTGGTCCGTGGCCATTCAATTTGAAATGCAGTTAGATATTCAGGTGGTCAGAATCCCATGTGTCTGGGCATGTGCACGCACACATTGACACATTGCATAAGGAGCAGTTCTCAATCTGAGAACTTCATCTCAGCCATTCAGTAAAAGACAATAGATGTAAGGAAGTGGATGTAAACTGTTTCTTCCTGGGTCTTCTGTGTTTCGTGTGCTATTCTGATGTTAGTGTGTGATTAAGTTTTACTGCAGTCACATTTCCTATTATTTCAACAAACCCTATAGACAAGTTTGCTAATTCTCCCCATCGTGTAGAAAAAAAAACAAGATTGGAGAAGCAGGAGAAGCAGGAACCTTAAATTCCTACGTGACAGAAAGAGAAGACATCGGGGACAGAAACTTCCGTTTCTAGGCAGTAAATTAGTGCTATGTGATAATGCTGTTGCATTCCATTTGTACAATGGAATAATGCTAACAATAAAAAGAAACAAACTCTTGATTCACACAACAATGTGGATGAATCACAAAACAATTATGCTGAGTGAAAGAAGTCAGGCATCAAGGGGCATTCCATTTATATAAAATTAAAGAATATGCAAACTCGTGTAGAGTGACAGAAAGCCGATTCAGTGTTTGCCTGGGGATGGGCTGGGTGGAGGGATGGATTATAAAGGGACAGCAGGAAACTTTGAGGGTGATGGAAATGTTCATTAATTTGAGTGTGGTGATTATTTCATGGATGTATACAAATGAGAACACTCATAAATTGTCCACTTTAAACATATGCAGTTTATTACACATTAGTTATACCTCAATAAACCTGTTAAAACATTTATTGAGCACTTACTCTGTTCCAGGGCCTGTTTGGGCTCTGGGGACACACGGGTAAGCAAAAACAGACATAGTCTCTGTCCTCAAGGAGCTCACAGCCTAATGAGGAGAGAGGCATTATTCGAATCATTGCTCCTATCAACGGAAAATTTCAGCTGTGATCAGTGCTGTGAGGAAGGGAGAGGTAGATGGTGCTATGTGAACATGTCTGGGGGTATTTGAATTTGATCTGGTCCAAGAAGGTTTTCCTGAGAAGGAATGACTGAACCAAGATCATAGAAGCTCTGAGTTGGTAGGGGACCTCAAGGTCATCTTTTTTTGACTTGTATCAAACCTACAAATTAAACCCACAAAAAGGTCAGACAATTAAGTATGCGAACTTTTGACCGTGTAAAGCGCATGGTGGAAAGTTTGCGAACTTAATTGTCCGACCAGCTTATTTAAAACAATAGCAACAGGAGTTTAATCTAGTGTGTGTTGATGCTGTATCATCATGATCTACCACTACTGAAGACGTGGCTCCAAGTAGAACATGGCTGACCACTTTTAGCTGCATGAGGCTCTTGCCTGAGAAGGTTTATGATCAGCCTTGCACCTCCTGTGGTCATGAACAATTAGGTTTGAGAAGATGAAATGATCACTTGTGTTCATGCGGCATGTTTGTCCTGGAGAGGAGCAGAACCCGTATTCTGGCCTCATCTTGACAGTCTGTGTGTTCCCAACAGGGAGAAGATGAGTCAGTCACCCTCAAATCCTGCACACGGAGGAAAACAGACTCTATCGAGAAGAGGTTTTGCTTTGATGTAGAAGCGGTAGACAGGTGAGTAACTAGCACTCTTTTCTCAGGAACAAATACTAGTCAATTTGCATTTCTTATCTTTTCCATTCAGTCAGAACTTTCTGGTTTCCCCAGCTCTTTCCCTTCTCCAGTCCTCTACTGATATTCAATTGGGAAGAGACCTCAGGCCCTTTGCTGATTTGCAGGTATCAGCCTAGCTTCCCCCTCTTTTCGGTTCAGCACTGAGCCACTGCTTGGGTGGTTATATTTTGTGTGAGGGCTTCTCTTACCAGGAATGTATTTTATGTCTCAGGAGGTCGTGTATCTATTTGACGAAAACGGACTAGTTTGCCTGACTGGATCGGCTATTTCAGATTTTTTTACTTTAAAAAATGTTTAATTTTTAAAATATAATAAAGTGATTCAAAAGGAGTTGCTTAAAGGGAAGGGTGGAAGATGTTCTACTCAATTAAAAAAGAGATAGCTTTTAGTTATAGAATTTCACCCACCACAGTGTATGCTGCCCAGGAAAGACAGCAAATCACTTGCGAAATCAGTCTTTGGAGAGAGAGAGCTGTGTGTTGTATTTCACAAGACCTATAGTCCCATTACGTTGTACCGTATCATGGTGTTAAGCTAGTTTGACAACATTGCAATTCTTTGAGACACTTTACTTGGCAACAGATTAATTCTTTCAATGAAGGCCACGGGTTTAGCTTATTTGAGCTGCCTGTTCCAGGTCAGCAACGCCAGCACAAAGGTCCTTGACTCTCAGCACGATTGTCATCTAATTCCATTTAATTTCTCCCCGTTACTAAACAAAAAAACCACACCATTTTTTCAAGCCAGTACTTCTACCCTCCCTGGGACACTTACCTGTAGTCACTCAGCCATAGCTCTAGAGAATCCAGTGGCCAAGAGCTGCCTGGGGTGTCGGCAGGCCAGGAATTTCGACTTGTGCCATGATGTCTCCCTGCGCTGCAGCTGTTGGGGGCTGCTAGGGCTCCCATGGAGAGAGCCTGCCCTTTGCACCTAAATCAGAAGTTCATGGAAACCAACTGTGTCTCTTTAGCAGTCCAGTCATTACACCTTGGGCAACCTGGATCTAAATTTTGATTTTGCTACTTAGTGGCCATGTGACTTTGGGCAAGGTACTTAATCTCTCAGGGCCTTGATTTTATTATCTGGAAAATGAAGATGGGAATAGTACCTAGTTCAGTTCCTAGAATTGTCAGGATTCAAGAGGATAATGCGTATAAAATGCTTGGCAGAATATGCTCAACAAGTATTAGCTGTTATTATTTATTGTTAATTAGCTTCTCCTGTATGTTTATCAGACTTAATATTTCCTAAGACTAGACTCTAAATGCAGAGAAGTAAATATAATTTGTAAAGAAAAGAAAGTACCCCAATCTTTCAGCGTATTTGGGGCCATGAGAGGGAAGGTAATGGAGAAGGGTCGTATGGAGGGGTAGGTTGAATTAGAGTAGCCACTGGGAATTGAAAAATGTATGCCTCAAACTAAATTGGTTATTCTTGATTTGAAACAAATCCTAAATCAGGATGCCTTAAGCACTTGTAGGCATCTCTCTTCTCTGTACAAAGGATGAAATTTATGGGAATTCATATTGTTGGCCTCCATGAGAGGTTAAGAAGATGCGTGTGTTGGAAGCGGAGCCAGTTGTTTGATGCGGCCCAAATGTACGGTTTGTGGAGATGACCACCTGTTCGCGTGGCTGTTTGGAAGAGGGCATGCCTTGCACTGCAGCTCTCCATTAGATTGGAAGCAAGCTCAATGATGCTTTCTGAAGCTGAGTGTTTTTTCTGTGTTTGCTCCTTCAGAAGTTTCCCCAGAAGTTGTAGAGGGTTGCTTTTTTAGGTAATTAAAACTCACCATGGTCCCTCCATCTCATTTCCACCCTCGCCGACACTTCCTACTGCCTTCCCCCTTTACTGTGCTCATAAAAGCTTTGCATGTCTCAATCCTAAACCGAGAGTCAGTGTGTCACATTCAACATACTGAGCGGGCTTGGGAAGTCGATTTCTTCTGAGTTGCTGTCCCTGCTTCCCTTGGCATGACCCGGGGGGTTTCGGTTGTCGTATAGAATGAGGCTGCTAAATTTCCTCTCAATAAGCAGGAAGTGAGTCAGTAGTTCTGTTATAGTATTTGTATTTTCTATATATTGGGTTGTTGGAAAAGTCATGATGTAGTTTTTCTGTTTTTCGTTGCAAAAATGCGTCATGACTTTTCCGACAACCCAGTAGTGTGATGTTTTGACATCTTAAAACCCTTCCTGGCTGGGGAGAGACTGCCCCTTCCAGGGCTGGCTGATTCTAATAGCAGAGGGCTCAGCCTGGAGCAAACAGCCAAGAGCCATACCTCTCCATCTGCCCCAACAGCCCAGGAGGCAGTATTCCTCTGCCTTAATCATCCAGGGCCAGGTACCAGGAGCCGAGGGCCCACCCCTGCAGCTCAGCACCCCATGAAATTATTCAAGCTAGCAATCCTCAGCTGTTGACCCCACCCTGCCATGCCTTCCCTGTAACGAAGCCCATGGCCTAGGCTCTCTCGCCTCCTGCCACTCCTCCCTGCTGGCTGCTGCTGCTTCTCTCCCACGTGGTCCTGTGTGTGTGTGCCGTGTATCCTCTTTCTAGCACCTGCAATTAGGAGAAACTTTGTTTGCCTGAGCCTTTGTGTGTCTCCTCTTATGGCCGCGCCGAACTGACCATGACCTAAAAGGACACAGCATCTGTGAAGCACCTTCTCCCAGTTTTCTATATAGGTCATCATCTTTGGCCTCAAAGATTAGGTTGCGGTTTGGCAGTATGTTCCTTATGTTTCTTCTGCTTTGACTCCAGTTTCAGTGCATTTTCCTCACACATCCAGGAAGGGACCAAGGAGAGAAGGAAAGGCAGTTCCCTGTGCTTGATGTCACGTCCGTGGGGACTCTGCCCAGAGCCCTGTTCTCTGCAGGACTCCGACCCCTGCTTTCTCACCAGTGCAGGTTAGCGGGAGGTGAAGCTGCTGGCTGTCCTGATGTGTTTTCAGCTCACGCCTTCCACAGATTTCTCAGCTTTACCTGCTGGGCTAGAGAGACGGGGGGCAGAACGCAAGTTTAGCACCTGGGAAATGTGGAAGTAAACGCGGAAATGGTTATGTTTAAGGGCATAAGGTTTCAGAATGCTCCCAGAGTGTGTTAACTGTAGAATATATAAATGTTTATGTGGTGGCTATTACTGTGGAGTCTGTCAAGATATAAATACATGCTAAAGCGTGATTTATTTGACTTAGAATATGTGATGTTGTGGGTTCTTGAGGTTGAGTACTTTTATCCTTCAGGCCCGGTGCTGACATTTCATGTCATTTTGTAACAGAAAATGTAGTCTTTAGGAAGTGATATTGTAGGAGGTCGACACTGTGAGTTGATCACATCAGCGTCTCTTACTGTGTGATGAGAACCACCTGCACTCAGCGTCTGCTGGGGGTGATTGTTAGAACAACAGCTTCTTGGTCCCTGCTCCAGACCTGCACAGTCCCGCTCTCTGAGAGAGACCCAGGAGCCCACTTTTAGAATGAGATCTTCAGATATCCTTTATTCTTAAGTCATAATTGCTACATTAAATGCCATGCATATCACCATACAGTTTTCTCAGAGCACATAAAAACGTTTTCCTTATTAAAAACATTATAAGCAACAACATCAAAACAAAGAAACTCAGGCTCCTTTCCTAAGGAGCATAATTCTTACCCATGTGGAGGAGAATATAGCTGATAGAAAAGGTGATTTCCAGTCTGATATAGATTACCAGGAAAAGAACCCACCATCACCCCCACAATGAAACTCACGTTTTAGTTAAAGATGAAGGCATGGGTAGGGAACTAGCAGTAAGAGAGCACTTTCTGGAAGTCGAATGCTGTTCATACATTATCTCCTACAATCCTCACTACAGCCCTGGGAGGCATGGGCTCCACTTACCCCACGTTACTGATGAGGAGTCTGCCGTTTAGAGGGGTTGAGTCTTACCCACACTCAGGTGCGATTTGAACTGAGGTTCGTAGGAGCTCATTCCAGGGCACGTTGCTGCCTGAAAACTCAGGATATTTTAGAGGCGTTTTCCAGTGGTGAGCCCAGTGCTTTCAGGACTTGCATTTCAGAGACACCGCTGGGCATCCAGCTTGTAGGCTGTGAATCTGAGACGTGCTTTCTCACTATAATCATTTGCATTTGGTATAAACTAATGGTGGGTGAACTAAAGCTGCAAACTTGCTGTATTCTCTTATGTGGACCACTCTGACCTTTGAGAAAGTCCTCATGTGACTAACAATTTAGAGAGGCGATACAGAGAGCACCCAGGCCAGGCACGTGGCGTGGGAGGTGTTCCATGAAGTCTGCCTTCATGAAGTGCTAGTGCCATTTGTCAGTTGATGGTTTTCATTGTATCCCAGCATATTGCTGTCAATGCTAATCCTCAAGTCCCGATGAAAAGGGGTTAATCCCTGACATTTCCGTCATCTGTGGAACACTGTTAGGATTCTTTGAGCCCTGAGTGAGCTGGAAATCAAATTGAGTGTTAATTCAGAGCTTTGGGATTTAGATCCATAGTTTTTGAACTCTGTGTATTAAAGATCCTCTTTAATACTATATGTGTTTCAGAAATCTACTTTTAATTCTTATATCTAAATTCCTTTACCTGTGATATCTTAAAACTAGGCCTGTACTCCCTTCTCTGTGCCCTGCACCCGTCTATATTGACTCCCACATAATTACATAACTTCAGCTCATCTATCCCTGTTTGTCTAGTGCCTGTCTCTTTTTCTTCTTGTTCAGTTTTGGGAGCGGTTCAGACCCGAGACACTGCTGAAGACCCCTGGACTATTCAGAATAAATGTTTCACAGGCTTATATTTGTTCTTCATGTCTTTGGCTTGCCTTCAAAAGGGTTTTTTTTAAAATTGTTCCTGAGGTTGAAAAGTTAAACTTAGTAGACATTCTTGTGTCTTTCTTCAATTCCAAAGTGCACAATGGCTTAGATCAAGGTATCCTGTCCATCAAATCAATGGGATGCTTCTTTGAATTTCCCTTCTGGTTTTGTTTTTAAATTCAATTTCAGGACTCTAGCATTGAGAATATGATATGGTTTTAAGTGAATGTGTACAGCTTATAGTAGTTGTCACATGTTACAAAGAGGAATATGTTCTTATTTTCCTAGATGTGGGTTGAATCGTATGTTCCCAAAATTTATATGTTGAAGTTCTAATTGCCAGTATCTGAAAATGAACATTATTTGGAGATAGGGTCTTTATAGAGGTAATCAAGTTATAACAAGGTCACCAGGGTGAGCCCATACCCAATAGGACTGGTGTCTTTACAAAAAAGAGTAATTTGAACACAGAGACAGACATGCACACAGGGAGGACCATATGGGCGTGAAGGCGGAGACCGGGGTGATGTGTCTGCGACCAAGACCACCAAAGATTGCTGGTGAACCACTGGAAGCTGGGAGAAAGGCTGGAAAGATTCTCTTTCACAGGCCTCTGAAGGAACCCGCCTTGGTGACACCTCGCTCTTGAACTTCTAGCCTCTAGACCTGTGGAATGATAAGTTTCTGTGGTTGATGCCACCCAGTTTGTGGTCCTGTTACAGCAGCCCTAGGAAACAGCTCAGCATTGAATATGAAGGACCTCTCTCACTGAGCAGCAGTGCCCCTGAAACCTTTAGATGGGTGGCCCAACACACACTTGTTGACCAGTCAGTCCCCTTGACAAGGACCCACTTCACACAGCAGCCCACTCACATAAATTATCCTCCTTATTCTGGATACGCTTTACAGTAGCTCAAGCTCTCCTTAGCTTTTTAAAGCATCCTTTTTTATATCTTAAATAAAGAAGCATTCTTCAGTGCCTTTGTACTACCGTGCCAAAGCACGGAGCATTTGAAGGTTGATATTTTATATTGGTTAGTTGAGTAAAGACTAAATTTGTCACTTTTTCCTTAAGGTGTATTCACTGCTTTTGAGAGAATTTAGTGTAAAATTCCCAAGTGAAAAGGGGACTTCCTTTCAAAGCAGCATGTGAACTAGTGGTACTGGCATGTAAATTGCTACTAGTTACCAATATCTGTCTTCAGTTACTTTGAATAACTCTACCAGGCAGCACCTTATGGAAATTAATGAGCAAATGTAGGGAAAATATTTTTTTAAGCGAAAGAATCATAGTAGTAATTTCCCAGTATCCTTGGATTTGTTCATCTTTAAGGAATTTCTCACAAATGTAAGTGACACGTGGTTGTTTTTTCCAAAATGTTTTCCAGGAGGGGCCCCTAAACCATATGGAAAATAATAGAAACAAAAGTCTCTTTTTTGATGCACTGAATCAATGTTGCCTCTTGAGAGGCAGTGTTTATACTTGGGGAAAGGAAATGATTATGATGCTTTAAAGTTTTTCCAGGACTAGCTGCTTCCAACAGGAGTCCATACATTTGAAGACATTATATGGAATGTTAAATGCCCCATCCCCAGCACTGGCATTCTCCAGAGGTGACAGCCAAGGACAACTTATTAGTGATGACAAGGGTACTTGGTGCTTGGGGTGTAATGGGGACCAACACAAGTATGGTCCTTGCCTTCACGGAGTTTACCTTTGAGTGTAGAACACACACACACACACACACACACACACACACACACGTTAAAGGCATAAACGCTAGTATGGTGAGTGTTCCAGCAAACTTGGAGGACCAGAGTGCTGTGGGGAAAATGTAACAAACAGATGGACTCGATCCTTTCGTTCTTACAGAGAATGATGGCATGACTGGAATACCCTGAATTCATCCCCTCTCTCCTCCCCTCCCTCCCTCATTTATTGAGCATACCTATATGCCAGAGATGCTACTGAGAGTGGAGATACAACATTTAATGAAGCACTATGAATCTATTGGACTTTTCCTTCTTAAAAGTCATCATCTGATTTTCCTTTCAAACCAAACCTGAAGTCCTCCTTTTGCAAGGTTTTCACAAATAGGTAGACAAACAGCTTTCCTCTCTGGACCAGTCCCAACCTGGCATGTCACACCCATGGTCAGCTCGGTCCTTTTCTTCCCACCATGGACTGTGTATTTGCACAGTTATGTGAGCTTTTCTTTGCGTTGCCTGGCTGGTTGTTTAATTAGGCATGTTTTATATACCTCTGTTCAATTCTAAATATCTCTCTCAGGTAATTTGCTTCAAGAGGCAGAACAATATCATTTTATATAGCTTTTAACACAGTACCATGTGCACTAGGCTGTTCAGTTTTGTTTTTTACGGTAATGCAATTTTTGAGTTACATTTTGTTTTTTCCTTTAGTACTTTAGTGAATTGTTGTGTAAGAGACTATATAGCAGCTTAATCATGTTAGTTGCTATTTAAGCTGAAACTTCAGCAAGTACATACATGATCTGCAGTTCTGTATAGACAGGACCAAAAAAAAACAAAAACAAAATCCAGGAAAATGGAAGGTTGGTTAAAGTAAGGATAATGGAGGCTAGAAAGATTTATGGAAGATCTGAAAAAATCTATCCAAACTCTATAATACGTCAGCACCTTTATTTCAAGTATGTTTTTATAGCAGGCTGTGGGACGCAGGTAGAAGTTCTACACAGCCCTGAGTTTGGAGTTGGGAATCTGACCCTTACTGGCTGTGTGAACCTGGGCAGGTGGATTAACCATATCTGTAGGATGGGGCTTATCAGACCTACCTGGCAGGATTGCTTTGAAGACTCAATGCATTAATATTTCTCCCCAATGCAGTCCTGTGTCCGAAAAGGTTGTGCCTTTACATTTTTTTTTCTCTACCCTAAAACCTGGGACTTCATCGTTCCTATGGTGAACCTTAGCGCTGGTGGGTGTTTCTTTGAGCCTCTTTTTTCCATCGTGATGGTTCCTTTTCCTACAATGTCATGAATTTTCAAGTCACCTGTAAAGGGCTGTTAGGGGAAGATTCCATTTTCAGACTATGTATGTGATAACCTATTATATATATTTTCTATACATGATAAAGTTTTACGCTCCTCCTTCCCATTTATGATCACAAAATGAAACCATACTGATTTTAAGTTAAGGTGATATTATTCGAGCTTGGGATGTGGTGTGTGTGCATGCACGTATTTGTGTGTCTTTGTGAGATTACGTGAGTGTAAAATTGCGTGCGTTTCCCAGAATCATCTTATGTAACAGACTTTGTTTCTGTGTTCAGCCTCTAGATGGCAGCTTTGTATGTGTATTGGTAACTCTTAGGAGGCCCAGTTGAAAATTGGCCTGTCCTTTATTACAGTGACAGGAGTCAGTGTAATAAAGTGTGTGTGTGTGTGTGTGTGTGTGTGTGTGTGTGTGTGTAGAAGATTTCTGTAGAAGAAATCCTGTGAATATTACTCCTTAAGGGAAAGGTAATCTGAATGACTCATTCTTTCTCTAGAAATGCCTTCCTCTCCCACCCTTTTATGAGAGATCATTTCATACCTACTTTCCTGCAAAAACAAGAATGCACAGTTCATCTAGCCTCTATAAACATTACATTTTACCTTGCTTTCTGAACTAAAGCGTCAGGCACTTGGCTGCAGGGACAGCTTATGTGAAGATGGGGAAGAACCCAGATGCCCGGGGTGTGCTGAGAACCACGCTGTCCTCCCTGTCCTCTTGGCGTGATGTCTCTTTATCTTTTGCAACAGATGAGCCCATTTTTTTCTTGGTTTCCAACTTCCCCTTCCCCTCCCCTTCTCACCCCTTGTTTGAAATAATATTTGATTTTGCCTTCCTGCTGGTTGGATTAGAGCACTAGTCTCAATGCCATTGACATTTCAGAGAGGAAATGACTTTTTCCTTCCTCAGATGGCGTTATACTCCTCTGACTTCCATGACTCGGGTGGGGCCCGAGCAGGGGGAAATATCGGGTTTTCTGGATCGCTCCTTGGCCTTTCTGTAAAAGATGCTGGTTGAGAAGTTCTTGGAATCTTTAGAGTTCATGTAGTTTGAACTTGTCATTGAGGTTTTGTTTTGTTTTTGTTTTTTAAATTAGAGTGTATTTGCTGGGTTGTCGTAGTTAATGGACTGTGTTGTGAAATAAGACAAGCTTATTTCTGTTTTTTTGGGTTTTTTTTAGTTTGCATAGTGAAATTTGGGGTTTTATTGGTTGAGCATAGCAGTTTATTTGCCAATTTCTAACTATGAAGTGTTTATTTAAAAAAAATCTAAATCAGACATATTCTATTATTTAAATCTGATGAGAGGAGATAATCCAACCAGTAAATTCCACCTATGTAGATTTCTAGTCATCACGAGCAAGAATAGTAATAAGAACAATTTCTTAAATGAACTAGGAGTTTTCTTGAATTAGAATATTTTTTCTTATTGTGTTATCAACAATAGTAACAAGTATTTGCATTCTTCCTGAGTCTTACCCATCCCAGCAATTAATAATGTTTTCTCCTGGTGCAGGGTGTTAAAGTTTTCTCACTCCTATGTCCCCAGTGCTTGGTGTTATGGCTGGCACGTAACAGACAGTCAGTATCTGGTACATTTAAGAACCATGCAACTCAATGCACCAAGGATTTCTTTGCCTGGGCTTCCTGGTGTTTTGTGACTTCAGTCTCCTTTAAAATAAAAATGTAGAAAACTATCTGATGGGATTAGCAATATTTACTTTATAGAACTTTATTATTGCTATGGTCCTAATTATTTTAGGGCCTTTCCTCCCAGGATGTCAGTTCTTTAGGTTGTAATAGGTTATGACGCTTTCATTCATTAGGATCAGATCCTTTCTAACTAACTGATTGATTAGAAACCTGCTTCTAAAAACTCCTAAGGGCATGTGTGTGTGTGTGTGTGTGTGTGTGTGTGTGTGTGTGTGTGAGAGAGAGAGAGAGAGAGAGAGAGAGAGAGAGACAGACAGGCAGGCAGGTGGGGGAGAGATGCCTCCCCCACCCCTCCCTTCCTCCTTCCTCCTCAGGAGCTAGTGGCCCTGGATCTCAGGACGTACCCTACATGCACACGGGGGCAGTGCAGCATTGTGGTTAAGGTGTGGGCTTTGCTTTTAGAGTCAGGTCGACTGGGTTCAAGTTGAGGCTTTGCCACTTAGTAGCAATGTGACATTGTGCGAGTAATTTCTGAGTTTTAGTTTTTTAAAGAGATATAATGATAGTACCCACTTCATACAGTTATTGTGAGGAATAAACAATAACGCAAGTAAACTCCTTAGCACAGTGCTTGGCCCATAATAAACACTCAATAAATCTTTGCTATAGTTTGTGGGCCACCAGCTTGCAACTTCTGTTTTTCTCTCTCACTTTCTTTGCCTCTCTCACCTGTACCCCACCCAGGTTCTTATGGCATATTATGTGCTCTTCTCATGCACAAGGGTCTGTAATGCGCAAGGACCTTCAGTGGTTCATTATCTTGAAGCATGCACAGTTTTTGCAGATTCATAACTTTCTATCTCCGAGTAGTAGATTAATGTTGTCCTTCTGATGACACTGGGTCCTGAGCATTGAGAAAAATGGGAAAGTAGCCCAAGCTCCTCCTTTGTTGATGAACTGGAGAGGGCCTGCTGTGTTTGACTGTGAGATGAACCAGGAATACACACATGCACCCTTGTTGGTCCTCATGCATGAGATGACTTGATAACATGCCATGATAATCTGGAGTGGAGCTCAGATAGAGCGAGGCAGAGAAAGAGAGACACAGACACCAGAAGTTGCGAGTGGGTGGTCCACAGACATGCTTCGTTTGGCTTAAGTAGAGCTTGAGAAAGTGTTAAAATTGGAAAAGCCTGTGAATATGAATCTTGCCTCCCATGTGTCAGCTGTTTGTAGAGTTGAATGGTGGGCCTCCATTAGGTGGGGCGTAGCCTTTTCACTTTGCTTCAGTCCCCACCATGCCCTGTTGTCCCCACCATGATGACGGGTGACAGCTGTCACTTTGCCTTGCACTTGCCCTGCGTTTTTCCCATAGAGGGGAAATACTCCTTTGTTCTATGTCTCTCAAAAAGGAAAGGTACAAATGAAAAAACAAAGGGCTACATGTTGTAAGGAAAATGAGACCAAGCCTATTTTCCTTGGGGCAATAAACAATTTCTTACCCACTTTCATTCATTTTGCTGACTTGCCTGGTCTCTATAGACATGTGAGTCTGTTACCTCTTAGACCAGCGGTTCTCAACTTTCCTAATGCCGCGACCCCTTAATACAGTTCCTCATGTTGTGGTGACCCCCAACCATAAAAGTATTTTCGTTGCTACTCTATAACTGTAATTTTGCTACTGTTATGAATCGTCATGTAAATATCTTTTTGTTTTCCGATGGTCTTAGGCGACCCCTGTGAAAGGGTCGTTCAACCCCCAAAGGGGTCGCGACCCACAGGTTGAGAACCGCTGTCTTAGACAGACATGGAAGAGATGTCATTCTCCAAGATTATCCAGCCTGACTGTGGCCCTATCTCTGTGTAAATGAAGCTCTCCTGAACCATGAATCCTTGTAACTGTCCGGGACCTGTTAGGAATCAGTTTTCCCAGGAGTACGTTAGACGCAAAGGACCACTTGCTTTCCTTGGCACTTGCACAGCTCTTTTCACCTGTGGGTGGCAGCCTGCTCTCCAAGCTTTCATCATTTCCCTCTGTCTTCCTATATCAACACAGTGAGGCAGGTTTCAGATACGGGCTGTGAGAACATCGGTTTCTGTGGATGCCACAGTCCCCCTCTTACTCTGAACTTGACTCTTAAATGTGCTGTATGTAGTATGAAGGAAGCTCGGGAATGAACTCTTGCCAACAAGAAGATTTATAGTCTAATGAATGAGTAAACCCAAGATCTTTGGAGGTTGATTTAGAAAGAACAGTCCTGTTAGATTCTGAGTGTGTTTGTTTCAGTGGGGTGGAGTTAGTAATAGCATTTCCTTGTCCAGTAGGAAGTGGGTAAATTGCCAAGCCACTGAGATCACTATTGTTGACTTAGATTCAGGAATAAGATTAGAGTAAGAAAGCTGTCAAGTAACCCTGGAATCAGGGCTGGTTGTGACTCTGTTTGCTCTTGGCTAGTGAGAAGGCTCCGGGCTGACACCAGTGGCCCCAGCCCCTGGGTGGGTTGCCTAACAATGTGTGGCTGTTCGTGGGCTCTTATGGGGGCCAGAGTCGGGGGGAGTTGTGGTGGTCGGTAGCAGTCTTCCCTGAGATAGATGAGTAACTATTTTCTGCATCACCCCTGTGGTGCCAGCTAAGAGAAAATAGCAGATCCTTGTTCATGGTTCCCAAGCTGATCCAGATATAGTGCTAAGCAAGGACTTTCTCAGGGTGAAAAGGAGCTGCTGTATTTGAAGTGGAATCTTAGGATGGAGCTCTAGAAAGGATTGTTAAGTCATTTGTTCCTTCTCTCATCTGGTGGGTAGAGAGCGCTCCTCGGCAGATTTTCTAGAATTTGCAAAAGACCCCTTCTTTGTCCTTATCAATGATCAGGCATTAATTCCAAAAAAGGGAAGTAGGCCACTTTGATGCCTTGCTCAGGAGGAGAAAGGAAATGGCTGTGATGTCAGAGCCTGTGTGTCACTTCAGCCCTTGGCCTGGCTTGCCTTGTGGTAGGGGTGTGATTTTTAGTGCTGTGTGTGTGTTTTAGGGGTGCAGTCATGCATATGAGAAGCACCTGTGCTCATTTCTTTTTCTTTTTAAACTATGCATACCTGCATAGTTTATTAGGATGCTTGATTGGATTAATGGTGTTTGATAGGATTACAGTTCTTTGTAGAGCTAGACAGAGCTCTGATCATTGACTCCATTCCTCTTTCATTGTGTTATATTTTCCCTTCTCATTCCATCCCCTGCCCCCCCGAGCATGCTCTCTCTCTTTCTCTCCATTTTTGTTAGAAAAGCCAGGTGTGTTTCAAACATGAACTAAATTGATGCCCCATGTGAAAGTGTGCTGTCTTACAGGGACTGACATGGAAAAGTGTCGAGTCGTTGAAGAGTTTTGCTCATTTTATTTTGTTTTGAGGGACGGTGGCTATTAGGGGCACAGGGAGGGTAAATATGGAAAGAAAGTTATTGCTTGATTCCAAAATAAAGACAGATGACCCGTTTACCTTGGTTCTAAGAAATCCACACCTAAGAGATTTATGTAGTAGTAGTTTGAATTGTAATGAGGGAAAAAACTTGGAGCCTGAAGGACTATTTTCTAGAAAGCACTCTGATCCAGACGTACCTGCACAGGCTGAGAGAAAATTATCTGAACTTGGGGTGATAGGATTAGAGGTACGTGTGTTAAATCCACTTTATTCACTTCTCCACCACCTTTTCTCACAAAAAAGGGGAACAAAACTACTTGTGGAAAAGAATTTGTATTTTGATATTTCTCCTTGAAATGGAAACAAATCCTGTTGACTTTCCTTGGTTACTGAAGCCAAGTGTCTCAACCTTCACAGCCTCTGAGCTTGTCGGAACTTCTGCTTTGTGGCCCTGGGTGGAAATTTCACACCGTGTGCCATGAAGTTGACATGACACCTGCGAGGTCCCTGAGACCGTGGTATGCTAGGCAACTATTGTGGTCTCACCGTTTGATGGTGAGCACCTAGCAGAAAGTGACCTGGAGACACACTGATTACTTGACCCCAGTGTAGAAAGGAGGGTGTCTTTGCTCTCCGGGACGGGGAATAGGAATGAAAGGTGGGGTGGGTGGGCAGCCTCAGGCCTAACTGTACATCAGGATCACCTGGGGAGTTGGTTAAAATCTAAGCTCACAGGCCCAGCCCTGAAGTTCAGATTCAGAAAGGTGGGGCTTGGCTGGGAATGCCTGCTTGTGAAGCCAGCGGTCTAGGCACAACACTCAACACTCAGAGATCAGGTCCAGGGACGTGAGAGCTCTGCAGTGGACAGGAGCTTTGTAGACTTTTAATTTGCAAGCCTTAACACTTTCTGCTCGGCTCTTTGAAAGGTGGGAGGGTAGAATCAATCCACTGTGTCCCCAAACTGTAGGGTCCTCTCTGGGGAGTAGTGGCTGCCAGGACTCTGCAGACATCCAGTGGGTCTGGCACGCTGAAGGGGCTGATGGTGGGAGATGGGCACCTGGGTCTGAGAATGAGAATTTCTGAGAAGAGGAGGAGAGCCCTGGCAGGTGCTGGTGGAGAGAGTAGTTATCGGAACTTCCGGGTCATGTTTGCATTAGGGTGCCAGTGCCCTCAGGAATGACTGCCCTCTCGGGAATGAGCGTCCCATCACCTGCCTTTTATGCTCAGCATCTTTTCATCTACCCGCTTACCCACCCACATAGACGCCCCCCTCTGCCACTCTCACCCTCCCCACACACACACTCATTCATAACCTCACACATTCACCCCCTCACCCCCAGTGCCCCTCAAATCCCCAACCCTCTGAATTTAAATGCTCACATCTTTGAACACTTTTTTTAGGGCGTTTTAAGGGACGATCAATGAAAAGAAACAAATGTGATATTTAAAATATGTACAACATAAATAACTCTAGCATATTCATTGGAACTATGGAAATAAGCCAGGAGCTGTGATTATAGGTGGGTCGAATAAACAGGCTTTGGTGCTTATGGGGCCCACACTGGAGGTGCCGAGGGCATGGTCGTGGGTCTGTGTGCTGCTCTGTGATCATCAGAAGTGCTGCAGACGCAGATGGTAATAGCACTTAATTCTTTTTTTTTAAGTTGATTGTCACTTTTTTAAAATTAAATTTATTGGGGTGATGTTGGTTAATAAAATTACATAGGCTTCAAGTGTACAATTCTGTAATACATCATCTGTATATCACATTGTGTGTTCACCACCAAGAGTCAAATCTCCGTCTATCACCATATGTTTGATCCCTTTACCCTCTTCTACCACCACCCTCCCCCCCTACCCTCTGGTAACCACTAAACTATTGTCTGTGTCTATGAGTTTTTGTTTGTTTGTTTATCTTGTTTGTTGCTTTTAGTTTTATATCCCACATATGAGTAAAATCATATGGTTCTCGACTTTTTCTGTTTATTTCACTTAGAATGATACTCTCAAGATCCATCCATGTTGTCGCAGAGGACTTAATTCTTGCACAGTAGACCACGTCATCCCTTTTAGGCTTTCTCAAACTTTAAAGATGAGGGTTCACATCAGCATTTCTTAACTTTTTTGGGGTTGTAGTCTTCTTCGATAATCTGACCATTTGAATTGTGTCTACAGAAAAATACACATACATTTGCAGGGGGGAAGGCGGTTTGTGGACTCTTTGGGGCCCATCTGTGGACTCTAAGTAAAGAACTGCTTAATTGAACACAGACTTCTCCCAGGTTCATTTTTATGGCATAAGTCTCTTCTCATGGAGAGCCATCTCTAATGGGAACTCAGCCAACACCATTTGGTATTGTGTGCATGCTTTCTGGAGGGTTTGTGCTCAGTTTGGAAGAGCAAGCAGATTTCAATGAGAGGGTGAAAGAGCTAATGCATGTAAAACTTAGCCCCTGACATGGCAAATATTCATTTAAAAAATACTATATGTTTAATATAATCATAATTACAAAGCCGATTACCTCCATAAAACGTCACCATGTCAAAAGCAGTTTAGATGCATTGGTCGAGACCTTAAGAAACCAAGATCCCTCCAGCTCGATGTTTCCCCCTCTTTTTATCTCCAGCCCAATAATTCCATTCACTTTAATCCATATTTTTTGCATTCCTACTGTGAGGAAAGCACTCTGTTCAGCATTTTGGAGAACAGGAATGAATAAGATATCAAGGAACAAACAAGATCCAAGAGGGACTCATCTGTGTCCCTCACTTGTATGTAGAATCATACCTTCTGTGTTTCTTCCTATCTCCCTGGAAGACATGGGCTTATTGAGAGGGATTTGGGGAAACGGCTTTGCTTTCTGACACTGGAAGGTGGCTCAGAAAAGACTAGAGGCATGCCTTTTCTTCGAGTTGTTAACCCTAGCGACCTCTCACTCTGTGGTGTTGGTGTTTCTTTAAGGTTCACCTTCGTCAGGATCTCTCTACCTGTGGCACTGGGTTCATATCCATGTCCTTCTTTCTCCGCAGGCCAGGGGTTATCACCATGCAGGCATTGTCGGAAGAGGACCGGAGGCTCTGGATGGAAGCCATGGATGGCCGGGAACCTGTAAGTACAATTCAGGGAAGTAGAGCAGGAATCAAGGTCCTGAGTTGATTGTTGCTTCCCTAGTATGGTGGTTGTTGCTGGTGCTGCAAAGCAGTGTCCTGGGGGGAGTGTTTTTATTCCTGGGCTGGTGTTTGTAGATGTTCTTGCTTCTGTGTGGGTGCAGCCCCGGAGCTTCAGCTCTCAGTCTAAGGAGTGGGCTGTGCGTGACACGACACCAGGACTCCCCCTTTGCCGAGGCAACTGTAGCTCCCTTAAGTCTCTTAGAGGAGGCAGAGTCCAGCCTGGCTTACTGAATATTTATTGATGCCTCCACGAAGGAGGATGTAGAACATTATCTCAATCCCATTTTCATGGGGTAAACGATCATACCAGTGTGTACAGATTACGTAGCATCTTTTCCCACCGCCTTCTGGTTCAGCCTCCCCTTTCCTTACTGGCCCACATCCCGTTATAGGCACTGCGTTATCAGGGTTGATGGAAGGGGTTAAGCCTGGTAATGTGATCCGTGCTCCCATTTCAGAGACACTGGCCTCCACTGGGTGATGTAATCTTGTGGTTTCTCTGCATCTTGTGACATGTAAAACCCACGTAAGAGTCCTGAGGAAGTACTTAGAGTCAAAATATTCATCTTATCTTGGTGCCAAGAGTATCTGTCAACTCCAGTGTTGAGCAAATCTCAAGGTTACAGAAACCCTAAGAGGACAGTCTAACCGTGCCCCACCAGTAAGAGATAAAAAGAATCCCCCATGTCAGAGGGCCAATAAGTATCACTTGCAAAGGGACTATCTAGAGGGGGAAATATGCATAAGACACATTAGGCCACGGCCTGCACTGACTGTAGAACTCTTTGTGTCAAGCTAGGCGTCCAGTGTGGATAATTCCAATCCATTCGTGGATCTCTTTGTCAGCCTACCCTGGTTCGTATTGATTAATGTACCTTTCTACTCAGCTATTTTTGTATACAAATATGAAACTCAGCTCAATCAACTAAGCATAAACAAATAGTGTTTGTATACCATTTAATAATATAGAACATGATATAAAGAACTGTTTAAAGATTTTGCTAAATTCTAATTAAACATTGTTTAATCTGAATTCGTCTTCTGGGCTAAAACATAAGATACCCCTGATTTTCCCTGAATATGTTGTTACTCTTAGAAACTCTGTTCAAAGCAGGTACATATTGTTACCTTTAGGGCTTTGTGGGCACAACCGCTGTTTGATGTCACAGGCCTTTGAAAGCAGCTTCCTAAGAACCCCCTTATCTTTGCTATTATCATCTACCATTAGGCGAGCAGTTTTGTGTGTGTAAGGCACTGATTTGGCACTTTATGTCTCTTAACTCATTTATTCCTTAACTTAGTACCTTACAAAATAAAATATTATAACTCCATTTCACAGATGAGGAAACTGAGGCTTACACAGGTTAAATAACTTGCCCCGAGTTGCACTGGTAGTAAGTAGCTGTATCAGTAGGGTACAGGCTAGATTGCTATAACAGAGAGACTTCCAAGTACAGTGGCTTAAATACAATAGAAGTTTATTTCACCCTCAGAGCCCAGAAGTGAGCAAGTCCCTGTCTACCGTCCTCAACCTACAGCTTCCCAGATTGTTCCAGTCATTGCTATTTTCCAGCAAGATAATGAAGATGAGAATACCCAGGACCCAGAGTGGTGCTCATGTCACTTCCATGGGCCTAAACCTAATTATATGGCCACATCTACCTGCAAAGGAGATTGGAAAATTTAGGCTGTACATGGTCAGCCATGGGCCCAGCCAGTACCCAGGGCATCTCACTGCTTCAAGGAAGAAAAAGAAAAAGAATACAGTGGTGTGGTTAACAGCCTCCAGCACAGTGGCAGAGCTAGAATTTGAGCCTGTGGCTAGCCCTAGACATATTTGGCTTTCATCTTGAACAGAGATAAAGTGTCACATTTCCTTCTAAGAATCTTCAGTTCATTTTTACAATACTTTCTCTGACATTCTTGAATCATTCTTGAACTCATAGGGGAGGAACACTCAGGAAGAAAAATCCTGTCAAGGCCTACGTACTACTCTTGGTATGGATAAAAAACCAACTACTATTGATAGGTTTTGTTTTTTGTTTTATTTTTCCAATAAGCTGAAGTGCTAAAATTGCTTCACCAGCTCCATTTTAAGCCTTTCTCTCCCCCCTCTCCCTACCACTTGATATTTGTTCCCTGCCTGTATATGACTGGTCTTCTTACTAACTTAACTCCAGTGTTCTTGTAGATTTACATCTGGCCTCTACAGGTGCAAAGCGTACTGTTGAAAGAAACATCTCCTTGCTTCAGAATATACACATTAAAACAAGTTTAAATACAAAGTAATTCCGTTTCTGAACATAATATAAAATTATTTCCTCCCGGGAGCATATAGTTTGCCTTGAAAACCACACCTTCATGTGCTTACTAGTTTCCTAAGGAGAGAGATAAAGACAGACAAATGATGATTGTGTAATTGGCAGGAATATTAGGCTTCATTTTGTCTGCCATTGCTGAGAGCCTGTAGGGAACATTATCAGTGATATATACCCAGTAGATAATTAGCACCTCTGGTTTTAATCACCATCTCCCTAATTAGTTAAATCTGTCCCCTTGGGAGTTTTGGCTTCAGTAAGGGAGCAGACACCCTTTCCTCTAGCTGGTCTTAGAGTGTTTCCCTTATTTCAGGGAGATGTTAATGGTGGCACCTGTCTTTTGTTTTTATACTTACACCCCAATTGATCTGTGATTGATTACTCAGTGCTGGTTTTTTTTTTGTTTTTTTTGGATTTATTTGGCAGGGGTTAATTTTGGCTTCCATTCTTTTTGTTTTTTCATTGTTCAGTGACACCTCAGGATGTTTGGTTAAAAAAAAGCAAACAAAGAAACAAAAAACACTTCAACGAACCCCGAATCAGTTGATTCGACAATGCTTTAGCTAATGGTTACATAAGGTATAGTTTTTAGCAGTCAGTGACATTCTAGTCTGAAGAAATACCGAATGTCCTGATGGTGTTGATGGATAGATAATGGAGGAAGAAGTTAGAGTTGTGTTCCTCCAATGAATATTTTGGATTTTATCTGTGTGGTGAATTTAAATTAAAATGATAGATAACCAATTCAAACTTGCCTTGGAAAAAGGCTGGATTGATTGGCTTACATAACTGGAAAATGTTGAGGTATAACAGTTCTGGCCCATCTGAATCCAAGAACTTCTGTAATATTTGGAGTTAGTTTCTTCTTTTGCGTTGGCTTCATTTCCAGCAGGCTCTTTCCATGTAGAGGTGATATGCTTCCTGAATGTTCCAGGCTTACATCTTATTATCAAGAATGGGGTCAGGAAACTTTTCCTGTGAGGGGCCAGAGAGTAAATATTTTAGGCTTTGCAGCTACTCAACTTTGCTGTTGTAGCTCAAAGCAGCCATGGACAACATGTAAATCAGTGGGTGTGCCCATGTTTCAATAAAACTTTATTTACAAAAACAGGTAGAAAGCCAGATTTCAGTCATGGGCCATAGTTTATCTCTGATCTATAAGTCTAATGGAAAGACAACTTTAGGTTGTAATTCCAAAGAAGTCTTATATTTTAATTTTATTGGACTAAATACCTGGACCAGAGGATGGGATAGATGAATTGAGCAGACCTGACTTGCCCATGGCACTAGAACTGCATAAATGGTGGGGAAAGTTTGACTTCCCCCTGAGGGAAAATCACAGCATTGCTCTATGAGGAAGGGAGGTTGACACTAGGTGGCCAAAAGTGGCACAGTTTCTCCCTGCTCCGATATCTATGTTCCATTAAATTTTATATTCAAAGACCTTGCTCTTTGTTACTTGGCCAGGATGGAAAACTATGCAAGTTTGCCATGAATAAGACAAGGAAGCTCTTAGGAGTCTTATTTCTCATAGTACTGGAAGTGCTAGCCAACTCCAAAGGCAAGAAGGTAAAATAAAAGGCATACAGATGTCAGTCTATAACTATTTATAAAGAAACTCAACAAACTACCTAGTCAAGTAAAGTTTTGAAATGATTCTGCTAGATTTCTTCACTTTCTATTAAATCTGCATTGACAAGCTGTAAAGTCACCACCGCAACCATGTAAATTTTTGTTTTAATTTTCTGTGGCCATTGTCTACGGCTTGGGAATGGACGACTTGACATCTTAAATTAGACACGGAAACCTTAGTTCAAGGTGCGTAACTACCACAACTGAGAGATTTTAGAGGCAGTAAATTTTTTCTTTTGTCAGTTCCTAATAACTAAAGTTACCTTTCTTTTCTCTTTGCTAATGCTAGTAAGCATGTTTGCTAAAAGCAAGTAGACGAGAATCACTACCAATCCACCATCACTGCCAACTCATACGCACTCAACCTGAAGTATTTATTGGGTTGTTGGAAAAGTCATGAAGCATTTTTGCAACGAAAAACAGAAAAAAGATGTCATGACTTTTCCGACAGCCCAATATTACTTTATCTTCTCTATGGAAAGATGACTCAATAAATCAGTGGTTCCAGTAGGGTCACCAGGGGCCTCAGAGCTTGGGTCAGCCTCTTTAAACTGTGTTCCCATGTTGTCCCTTAGTTGTGTTTGGTGGCATTGTTCTGGAAATGCTTCTGTTTCTTCATTATTTTAGAGGTATATGTCCTCCTTCACATCCCAAGGATTCTTTAGTAAAATTAAATATTTCTCCACTTTGAGCCAGTACTTGAATCTCTTTTGACAGCCAGAAGGGGAGAAGGTTGGCAGATGCCAGAATTACGTGGAATTAAATTAGGAAGATAAGAAACAGGTGGTGTAGCATTAAAGATTGTGTGTAAATCCATGTATTCATGTGAAACTATGAAATTGCCACCTTTGTAGGTCAAAAATGGCCAGATGCTGGTGATTTTATATGGCCCAACCTCCGAGCTGTGGGACAGAGAGAAGCATACACCTAGGCCAGTATCCCACCCTTATTTATATGAGGGAATGCTACCCTAAAAGGCATCAGTGGTTGGTTTTGGGTAGATTATCCAGGTCTCCTAGCTTCTAGCTCTGTGCTATTTGTATTACAACACACACACTGCTGAATTATCAGGAAGCCATAGTTGAATGGTACCTCCCCTTATTTTTAAATGGATCTAGTCTGTTGTGGTTATTGCAGGGGGAGGAGAAACCTAAGGAAAAACCACTCCTAGTAAGAGGAAAAGATGGTGTGGCTGCCTTCTGCTCACTGCCATTTTAAAGAAATCTTCTACTTTAGTCCTTGTGGATTATGAGATGAACAAAATGTGCCCTTTGCTCACCTTTCTCTATTTCGCCCAAGCTCTAGCCCCCAAGTTCTTCAAGAACTCAGCAAATAAGTGAGCAGTTGCATTGCATCTTATGCCCTGCACCTGATGTCTGAAAGAGCGAGCTGTTAGAATACTGAAGGGAAAAAGTAAGATTGATTACTGTTAAGATGAGTTTCCAGGATCATAGGCGGAATGTCATGGTGGTTAAGAATAAGGGCTCAGGCAGCCTGAGTTTAAAATCCCTCCTTGCCATGGATAGCTCTCTAACACTGCAAAATGACCTAGTCTGAGCATGGTTCTTTGCCTGTACAATGGAGATAATAGTGGCATCTTCCTGTAAGATTGTTGTGTAAGGATCACCATATACGTATCGTGCTTAGCGCTAGGCATATATATGGTGAAGGTCTCATGACAAGTTAGTTCTTGCTATTGTCTTTGTGGAGAGCAGGGGCAGATGTTGGGATACCTGGATTCTCTTTTCAAGCTCCATTTCTAAACTATTTGGCTCATTTGAACACAGCTTATTTCAAGTTACCTTGTTGGGGCTCATCAGAGTGCAGGGCAGGGACTGTTCTCACTCATATGGAAACCGTGACTTCATTTAGCAGTCAGTCTGAACTTCCAGGCTATGCTTGGAGGAACAGGAAGTAATCTTCAGCTTCCTTTGCTGTGATGCAGCTCAGGTCTGGCAATTCATAATCCCCCGCTGTGTGCTAAGCTCAGCTCCCACTCTACCGCTCATGCTTCCGTTTTCCTTTCTTGGTAAAATAAACGACCAAAGGAATATGGATGTTTAAGAAGATGTGGGGTGAGATTGCTAAACTCTTGTATGATGATGCAGGCCTCGCTCCTTTATGAGTGGAATGATGGTTTCGAAAGATAGTTCTGCCCATTTTATGAAAGCTGTCTTTGTAATACCACATAGTGAGAACTGACTGAAGAGTCTGAAAGTGAGGTCCCCAATTTGCTTTCCATTTCCCTAACTCTTATCCTCACCTCCCACCCCCCAGTCGCCCCCTTGCTGCTGGGAAACTGGATTATATTTCCATATTATTCTCTTTGTGTGTGTGTGTGTGTGTGTGTGTGTGTGTGTGTGTGT
>NW_017731361.1:5194490-5214146 GCF_001890085.2 Hipposideros armiger
TGTGTGTGTGTGTGTGTGTGTTTGTTTCTCTTACTGGGTCCAGAAGCTGGTTGCAAGTTTTATCTTTGAGTCATGTGAGTGTTTTTATATAGGTAGAATTCATAAAAAATTATATCACACCAATGTGCTCAAGTCTTAAAAAAAATTTAATCATATTTACTTGTCCTTGTTCCCTTTGGCTAGATGTCCTTCAGGAGAACAATTTCTTATGAAAACCAGAGAATATTTAATTGAGCAACCTGAGCTACACAGTGGGAGAAAAGAGAAGGAGGTCAGGTGAAATTGTATTATGTTGGAGAGCTGATGAAATTTTTGTAAGAAATGGAAATTTTGATAGCCAGAAGATTTTTTGCTTGAATGTTATGATTTAATAATATGTTGGTGGCACTTATTCTGGTCTTAGGCATTCTTCTTTCAGCATTTAGCAAACATAGGTTGTCCACCAATCACTTTGATGGACATTGAGGATACCAAGATGAGGATGGGCCACATTACAAGAAATTTCATTTGTTTGCTGCTGTTTCCCCATTGCCTAGCACAGTGGCTGGCACAGAGTAAGCACTCAGCAAATATTTGTTGAACGACTAAAGAGTTGAGGATAATTAAGGTTGTTTGTCTTGGGGAATTGGGTTGCTTCCATTACCTGAGACTATGTGTAGACTTGAAGTTATTTGAATACCTTGATTTTATAGTTTGCTTAGATACGTATCTACCTACTTGTACCAGAATTCAGCTGAGTGATCATTAATATTTTGTGCCACGGATTCATTTGGCAATCAGGTAAAGACCTTAGACCCTTTCTCAGAATAGTGCATAAAATAAAATATATGGTTTACAAAGGAAAAATTACATAGAAATACTGTTATCAAATGTTAAAATCACATGTAATATAACAAATATATGCTTCTTTATTAGCACATTAAATAATAAGATATAGAGGCAGGTCCGATAACTCCGATAAATGACATTACAAGTTACCTGCAACAGCAATAATATTATATGTAAATATCTGTGATTTCTATTGGTGACAAGGTTGCAGATATTACTGATACTGCTGTGATACGTATTAGAAAGAAATGCTAAACTTCAGCTAGAGGCTAATGGAAAGAAAGTTTTTTTTTTTTTTCCTGTGTCATCCTAGCTCATGGACCCCTGTAGCCTGGCTGTGGACCCTATTTCTCCATTTCTTTGCAAAGATGTTTTGAGAGACTTTCTTTTTTTTTAATTTTTATTTTTTTGTTTTTTTTATTATTAGTTTCAGGTGTACAAAACAATGCAATAGTTATGCTTTTCACCCCTCACAAAGTGACAACCCCCCTCCCTTGAGAGACTTTCTTCCCGACTTCTCAGACCCTGTCTCGGTTTATAACTGTACATCGATTAGTGTGACTGTTTGATTAATATGGTCCCCCTGCTGGATTATCATCTTCAAGAGGGTACGAACATTGTCACCTTTTTGTTTTAGTATCTTGTGTGCATAGTTTCTGGCACAGAGTAGGTGTTCAGGATATGCTTGTTAAATAATCAGATAAGTGAACCCAAGGACAATTAAAATATGGTTGGTTTGTTACGACTTGTGCTTTACTGAGGCTGTTTCCTGGCAATTCTCCACCTACCTACCTTTACAGATCTTCACAGATCCTCTGTTTAATAGTCTCCCTCCTTTGTTCACTTCTTTTGGTCTAAACATAACATAAAAGCCCTTTGGATTGTCTTCAGCATTTTCGGTAATTCTCAGATCACTGTTGACTTCATGTTGGCATCACTGCTTTTGTAGGCTTGAGCCACTCATATTTTCATTTTGATTACATTACCCTTCTTTACTCTTCTGTCATTACTTTTGTCTACATTATTTTAGCTTAACTTTTGGGGAGTAGGATTGGTTGTGAGGGGGATTTTTAACCTTCACTTCTGAACTCTTCGAGTTTTTCACAGTCTGTGTGTTAATTTTGTTATTAAACAAAAACCATAAGGGAGGGTTCCTGTGAGCCATGTTTATTCTTTTAGACATCTCTCCCTCTTTCTCTGTTATTGATATGAGTTATAATTTTATCGTCATACTTTAGCTGTGGAACCTTCCATTCCTGTTCATAATGGGAAGGCAAAGTTCCTCTCTAGAGTTAAACGTGCAGTGTGTATCCCTCCAGAACTTTCTCTGTGTTTTTATTCCCATACATGTACATCTAGAAATAGTTCTGTCTTGTAGAATTTTTGACATAGTATAGCTTTAATAGTATAGATAGATATAGATATTATCTACATATAGATAATATAGATAGTATAGTTTTTGACATTTATGTTGTTTTCAGCTTTTCGTTACATCATTACAAACAATGATGCAATGAAAATCCTTGTATACACTTTACTGTCTACTCGTTTGAGCATATTTCTAAGATATATACCAAGTGGAATTGTATATTGAAAGGCATGCACATTTAATATTTTAATAGATATTGACAAATTACTCTCTCCACAAAAATGTACCAAATAATACTCCTTCCAGTCACTTATGGGGGTGCCTGTTGCCTCCCCACCTTTGCCAACACTGAATGTTATGCATCTCTGTGTGTGTGTCTATGTGTGTGTCAATCTGATGGTAGAAAATTGTATCTTGTTTTTATTTGCATTTCTAAAATTGCTAATGAGATTGAAAATCTTTTCTTGTGTTTCTCAACTGTTTCCATTCCTCCCTTTTTAGACAGTAATGTATGTAAAGTATTTAGACTGACATCTGACATGATTCATGTATATAATATTATTATTCCTTTTACAAATTTGTCGCTTGGGATTACACCCATCATTTTTCTCAGTTCTTATTTCTTTTTTTAATTTTAATTTTAATTTTTTTCAATGACAGTTAACATTCAATATTATATTAGTTTCAGGTGTACGGCATAGTGGTTAGACGTTTATATAACTTACGAAGTGATCCCACGATAAGTCTGGTGCCTACCTGGCTTCAGACTTAGTTCTTAAAATATTATTGACTTTATTTTCCATGCTGTCCTTTACATCCCTGTGACTATTTTGTAACTGCCCATTTGCACTTCCTAATCCCTTTACCTTTTTCATCCAGTTCCCCAACACCCCCCTCCCCGGCCCCGCATCAGTTTTGCTTTCTAACGCCCAAGGTAGAACGCTAATTTTTTCTAGTGTTCTTTCTTCAGCATATATGACTTTTCCACTTCATGCTTGTTGCCATCTCTTATTTCCTAGCCACCCACCCCTGCTCTCAGGTTTGCAGTGGTGACTAACTAAGAGTACTTACTCCTCTCTCAGCTGGACTGCTCTTCTCCTGGTTCACTGGGCTGCATGATTTGAATGGGAACCTGAGGGTCCTCTGTACCTCTCTGCTCTAACAACAGTCAGCAATCTGTCGGACTTTTCCAGGTGCTACTACGGTCCTTCTAACACCCAAGTGAAAAATGGCCCCTTCTCAAGGAGCCACAGGAGCTGCAGTTTCTAGCAGTTGCAAGGGGTCTTAGCCCAGGGCTCTGAGACAGATATGCCCCTCAGCCCGGCTGGTGCTGTGCTCCTTTCAGCCCTTCTACTTGTGGTTCCATCTCAGAGCAGAGAGAGAAGATGCCTGCCACACTCTCTAGAGGGCAGTTGTTGGCCTGTCTCCTCCTTATTTTGTTATATCTACAGACAATTTCGTGTTTTCTGGAAATGCCTTCTTCTGGTTTTGTGGCCTAGCTTAACGACTGCCGAACCTCTGAAGAAATTGGCATGAGCGAGGCTGTAGCCCTGAAGGTTTCGGTTGCCAGTTAGTTGTTCATTTGAGTCAGAGTTGGCCAAGTTAAGAGTTCCCTATTTTGTTTCCTCCATCTGGAAGATGACATCTTTGTAAGTCAAAACTTTATCAGAGGCTCTGGTGTGTGTGTGTGTGTGTGTGTGTGTGTGTGTCTGTCTGTGTGATTGTTTTTTTTTTAACTTTTCATTTTAAAATCATTTCAGGCTTACAAAACAGTTTAAAAGATATAAGAATTCCAGAATACCCTTCACCTAGATACCCCAAATATCAACATCTTATATAACCACAGTAGAATTATCAAACCAGGAAATTATTACCTACATTACAGCCCTCAAATTTTGCCCATTGTCTCATCGATACATTTTTTCCTGTTCTAGAATCTCACCCAGGATCACACATTGCATTTCATTGTCACATCTCCTTAGTTTCATTTTACTTGGTGCAGTTTAGAGGCTTGGCTTATTAAAGGAACATTACCATCAGCAGATGTCCAGATCATTCAACTCCCCCATCAGGACAGCATTCTATCTGTGTTCCCATCTTGGGGTGTATTTAGGGACTGTTGTCAATAACCTCCCGCCACCTAGGTAATAATTCATACCTTTCCACAATCAGACCACTTATGTTTCTCTCTGCCTTCTTCCAGAGGCTCTCTGATGTATATTCAATGTCATGTTTGGAGATTTTCTTATAATACATCTATTTCTTTTGAACATTTTGTCTTCTACCTTATCTTTTCACATCTATATAGTCTTCCTTGAGCAATTTATTGTGTTTGTTATCTATATTATGGTTGTTGGTTTAAAGACATTTGAGGGCCCTTATAGGATCTTAATAGACATTCTGTGGCGTGACCTCCCACCTCTAGCAGCAGCACCAATTACTGCTGGCCTTCTCTCAGATATTATTGCAGTGATTCGTGGGAGTGGAGATTATGGTTGGATTAGCTTCAATTCCCCCCCCCCTGGGAAAAGCAATTGATAAAAGAAAGATCTTTTTAGAGTAACTTTGTTCATTTGATTGAGTGATTAAACTGGACCTTTCATCCATTTGTGCAGCTTTCTGTTACACCATAAAAGCCAGAAAGTATTCATATTTATTTGTGATCAAATCAAGCCTGGCATTTAAAAAAGTATATTGACAGAAGGAGCTGGATACGTTTTGAATATTAGGAAGTCTGTGGGTCAGGTTGTTTGCTTTGTGGTGAGGTGTGGAACCAGATAAGCATTTTGAAAAATTATCTCTGGGTTTGCTGAATTGGGCTCAAGCCTGGCTGACGATGCCAGTGTGACCTCATTCTTTTTAGGTGTGTTCCCGAAAACCCTGCCCATGACCCTGGAAGAAAACACCAGAATAAGTAAACATATCCTAAAAGCAAAGCCATTTTCTAGTATGGTTTTAAAAATCTTCCTGTTTGGTCATCTGGAAAATAGTGCAGACATGCAGTCTAATAGTTACAGCCAAAGGGCCGAGCAGAAGGAGCGGGGCCCTGGCCAGCCCTCAGCCAGCTGCCATTGATCCCACATGCTGTGTGGTCTTGACCCGATGCCCAGAAAAGCAAGATACCGCCCCCCCCCCATCTTTACCTCTTTATTTTTAAGAGCCAAAAAGAGAAGGAGGTGAGGGGAACCAGAAAGTGAGCTAAGATTTCTTAGGTTAGAAATATGCCTTCTTATCATTAATCATTGCTAATTAGTTTTTGTTTACCCCATAAATCTACAAAGAGCTTTACTTCACCCAGACTAAGGAAATTATCAACATGCTTGGGCTAAATTGACATGGATTTCTTTTTCTTTTTCTTTTTTTTTTGCTGTGGAGGGAGGTGGGTTGCCTAGTGTTGGACTATATTAGAGTACTTTTAACTTTCTGTCTTGGAACTACTTTGCAGAAACGAATGCCATCTTTCTCCTAGTAGTTGTTGGCTAGGCCAGACATCTGAATGGATAATGATTCTTTGCTTGGCAGTGTTTCCACCTAATTCATACCTCTGTGTGTTGTCATCCCAGGAAGATGTCGACTTGCTGAGAGCAGGGATTAATCATATCCTTTTGCATTTAATATTACCTACTGAAGGTGCTTAGTAGAGTGCTGTAAAACATAATAAGCACTCGTTCCGCATTGAACTAACTTTGAGGCAATGACTTGAGTTGGGTTCTGTTATGTAATCTATAGCTGAATTTATTTGTTGAACGTCTTGGGTTTGGTAATGATTGGGGCACTCTAAATAGAAATCCAAGAAAGCAAGGATCTTGACTTTCAGTTCTTCACTACATCCCCCCACCTAGAACAGCCTCCAGCCAAGATCACTGGGCATATTCATGGAGAGTTCATGTTCAATAAATATTTTCTGAATGAATGAATGAATGAATAAACGAATGAATGAAAAAAGGGTGTGTTTCTCTTTTTAGCCACAGGCTTTGAACTTACTATTGGGTGTTGGAAAAGTCATGATGCATTTTTGCAATGAAAAACAGAAAAAAATACGTCATGACTTTCTCGACGACCCAATATATTTTTTCTGCCTAGGATTCCTTTCACAGTGATTGCTGGTATATGGCAGGAACAGTGTTCTGCACCAGAGAAAGGCCCAGGTTAGAAGGCTCCTTAGAGACTAAGGATCAAGAATTGGTTGAGAAGTTTGTAATGTTTCAATTGTTTTATACTCTCTGTAGAACCAACAATAAAGTTAGGATGTATATGTGTGTATATGCATACGTATATATAGATGGTATATACATGATGTACTTGTGTGTGGACATTATATGTGTATATATATGCACACACACATACACATATATATGTCTATATATATATATTAATTTCTTGCCATCTTTTTCCTTGAGTTTATGAAAAATGCATAATTATGCACAGAGTTCTGGTTCCTGGTGGTCAGGTTGCCATGTTATAAAAGGAACTGTGACCGCCAGCATCCTTGCGGCCATGCTGAAGAAGCTAAGAGTTGACAAATAGGTAAGGGCTGATCTTAGCCTTCCATTTCCTGAGATGATTCCTTTACTGTAGCCCTTTTTTTTTTAGAATTAAAAAAAATATATACACCCTAAGAAAAAGTGTGTGTACATGCACGTGCACACACACAGATCTCTACTGCAGTGATGAGGTCCAGTAGAGAAGTTGGCAACGGTCATTTGTTATGATTCCAAGTGGGTTTCACTCTGTCTGCAAGTATTCCTGTTGTGTTAGTTCAGTCTGTTGGTAATAGTAAAAGGGTTAAATGCATGGGCTTTGGAGTCCGCGAACTCTAGTTGGAACCTTGATTCTGTTGTGAAGCTTTGAGCAATTTATCTGCCTTCCTTGAGCCTCAGTTTGCCCAGCTGTAAAATGGGGAAAGTAATAGTACTTAAGGGATTCAAGGAGATATCACGTTTCACCTCAGTTCTACAAAGATCAGGTATCTGATGGGCAGTGACTTCCAAAGGCCTTAGAGTTTACATATGCCTGTGTGAATATTATATCACTCTCTAGACACTTGCACAATCTATCCTGACTTGATGCTGACAGCCTTTTGAGCTGGTTATAGTCAGTGGAACTATGCTTCAGAAAAACCCAAGTATGATATATTTTATTATTTGTGGGGTAGCAGAGCTTGGAAGAGACTATAAAGCAAGAAAGCAAAAATAGTAATACTAAAAAAAATAAATAAATAAACTTAGGACTGAAAATTGGAAGGAAATGTGATCCTGAAATTGTCAGGCCAGTTTTGTTAACTTTATGTCAATATGGCTGCATTAACCAAGCATACATGAAGCAAGCACAGAAATGTCCTACTGAGGTTTGATAGTTTAATTTCCAGAGAGAGTTGAAGTATCTTGGCAGACGGGAATATGGGGCTATTTAGGGTGTACTCCTTTCCAGTCTTCATTGCGAAGGGCCCAGAGGCCAAGTGATTAATACGTTCCTTTCTATGAATAGTCTCAAGACTAGAGTCCTATCATTCTTACCAGTTCCAGTAAGCCTTCACTTTTACCACTATCATTTCTTTAGCCCTGAAATCTAATCATCATGAGTACGGTGCTTCTGCTGGTTTGTGGTTGAGGCCAGTACTACCCCATGAGAATCAGTTTTTGGGGGTTAAGATCAGTTTTGCCTGGAATGTGGGCTATTTCCTTGGGTAGGTTGGTATGTCAATCAGCATTCTTACTGGGTTCAAGACTGTTCAGTAGATTGTTCTAAACTCCAGCCACCATGTCGTTGGTTTGATCTGTGTGCTTATCACAGTCAAAGGAGGATTGATAAAAGCCGAGGAGTTAGGCACAACAGGAAAGCTTGTAGGCAAGGATGGAGGGAGGAATTTGAACACTTCCATGGATATGGTACACAAGGGCTTCTTACTCTGCAATGCAAGGATGGACTTGGGGAGGGGCATAATGGTGATGTCTGGGAACCCACTGAAGTGGCATGCAAGATGTGTGTATGTGGCTGTTCTAAGGAGAAAAGTCTGTCACTTTTATTAGTGTGTCAAAGGGCCCACTGCTGCCCAGTCGTTCCTCTGCAGACCTGGTTGTTTCACGAGAATAAATATTGGTTCTTAATATCCAGTAAAGTCATGGCGTATGTTCCTCCTGGGCCCACGGGTGAGTTGAAGAGAGCTGGGGAGGCTTCACTGCTAAGCACATTTGTCTGCACTTTGGCCCGCATTTTGAGCTTGCCCAGAAATAAATATAACACAACCTAATTTATTTCACAGATGAGTTACAGAGGACAAACTTTGAAGAGTGAGTAAGCGGGGTGAAGGAGTGGGCAGTGACAGGCAGGGAGGGAACATGCATTGGGGGGTTGTGTTGTTTCACCATTGAGTTTTCATATCGGATTGATAGCAATAATATTTACCTCAACTTGGTTAATGCTTGTGTGTTTCTTTTTGTGACTGCTACAATTAACAATTAAACTCAGACTAATGGTATGACTGATGTGGAACTAATGGGGTACTGATTGACAAGAGACAGCCAAAAGAATTTTACTGTCCCTTTTTTCCCCCCTATAAGATGTAGTGACTAAGTATTACCTCTGCCTAAAGGTGGACTTTAACTACCCACCTGGTGTGGGGCCACAGAGCTGTCTCAGTTGGTACAAGTGATGACTTCCTGTAGAATCTTGGTTGGCATGGTCCATTTGGGATGGGCTATACCAATGCTAGAATCGCTTTTTTCAGACCTGGGTAACTGATAGTAACTCTCTTGCCTCCTTAGGACCATTGAGGGGGATACCCCCTGCTCCCACTTATTTTATAAATAGTACAAGGCAAGCATATAAGCTGTCTATGCAAAGGTTGTTGTTGCTGTTAGTTTTACAAGGGATTTGCGAACATTGCATGTTATTCTAATCCTGCAGCCCACCTCGGGGAAAGAGCCTCAAGACTTTGCGCCATATTGTTCAAGACCACTAGACAATAGTCAAAATCTGTTCATCTCACTCTTCCAATGAAATAGAAGAATTTTAGGCCCCATCAATGGGATATTTCTGAGAACTTATGACATTATTCGTTCAATTTAGAGCCCAGATCAGGCTCTGCTTTCTTTCTCTGCCTCTCTGGTCAGAGTCTTGGCTGAGCTTACACCCACTCCCTTGGCTCCTGGTAGAGCCCCTTTGTTCTTGTAATTGGAAATTCCCAAGGTTACCTCTCCTCTGTGTTACAAATATGTTTTCTAATGAGTTGATGAATTACTGTCCCTACTCAACCCCAACCCTCTGGAGTCCTTCCGTGGGTCCTATTTTCTCTCCAACTCTGTTTTCTTTCTGTCATAAAAACACTCAGCTTCCTTGTTAGTCTGACTACCCACTTCCCAATTGGATCTCTACCTCCTCCCTCTTGGGAACCTGCCAGGTCCTCCTGCCTAGATCAGTAATGTTTTCCAGTAGCACAGCATCTGGCACACCGTCTACTAGGGCACGTTGAGAAAGTGCGTGAAACTTGACAAGTGGCCGGTGGTGGTAGAACATCAACTCAAGTGTGTTTCAGGTGCCCCATACCCAGTCTGTGTCCTCCTGGGGATTTTGAAGTTTCTGCCTTTGGTTTTTTGTTTGTTGCCTTATTTGTTTAGTTAGGAACAAGCACTTGGCCTATTTACCGATATATTTGACATCGGGCAGTTCCTGTATTGCTTCAGTGTCATCAATTCAAAGGCACATTTTCCCTTTTCGGGAAGAAAAATGACACATTTTATGAAATATAAACAAGGATTATAAGATGCATTCCTATTTCAAGATAAAGGTGTTTTATTTTTATTTAATAAAGTTTTATTTTTCAAAATGTACACTTGATGGGACCTGTTGTTCCTGCATCTTCACCAGCAGCTGGAGTATCCCCACCCTTGGTGTTTCGGGTATAAATTGCTTGAGCTTTGCACTTTGAAACTATAATAGTTTAATAAGTGCTTTACTAAGGAGCTCCTGAAGGGCTGCTCTGGCCAAGGAATCTTCAGTCTCAGAAATAACAGCTGGGGTTATAAGCTTATAGATGGGAACTTCCTTACAGTTTGTCATATGTCGCTTTGTCAAACAAGACTAGGTTTTTGAGCTTGTCCCCAACTTTGCCTTTGGACCACTTCTTCTTTTTGGCCTGGCCTCCAGATTCATTCACTGGGTCTTTGTCTTTCTTGGCCGACTTTCCAGCATCTTTTTTCTTCTTGTCATCCTTGGGTGGCATGGCAAAGCTTGGAGAGCAGCGGCTACAACTGCAGCTTCGCTAAGATGTAGGACAAAAAAAAAAAAAAAGGAGATAAAGGTGTTTTAGAATCAAGGAAATACGGCATATATAGACTCCTAGTGATGTCCTATGATTGGCCTGGAGGAAAGTTATGTAGACAGGAGGCTTTTGGAGGGGAAGGGAGATCAGAGACTCCTTTAAAAATCCAATGAGGAGTGTTTTAGATCTTGCTCCCTAGTAATTGTCAATTTTAACTCAAATAAACTCTTACAAAGGTTCTAAAAAAAAAATCCAATGACTGCTATAGACTATCCAAAAAATGAATGTACCCAGGAAAGAAATTTTGGCATAGTACTTATGGGAATTTAGGGATCCTTTGAATTCACACAGGTTACACATCTCTGGCACCGAGCTCTGTAGGATCGCATGTCCTTGTCTGACGCTAGTCGGAAAGCTTCCCAGAGAATGACTCGAGGAGAGATTGTGCAGTGTTTTCTGTCAGGAGCCTTGTTTAGGCTATTAACACTAAAAGACTCTGTGGGACCCTAATAGGGAAAATGGAAGCAGACACTGACCTATTCCAGATGTTCATCTTGCAGCCTGTGTCTTTGGCCAGGACACGGCTCGTGCTGTCCCCACGCAGCACGCAGTACACTCGGAGGGAGTCGGCGTACAGTGTGCTGCTGACTTGGCTTGGCTGTCTCGTAATGCCCAAGCCCTGGCTGCGACCGGTAGTGGAGTCCAGCCAGCCCAGCCATGACTTGAGAACAATCTTTGGAGGGCTTCTTTCACTTAGGACTTGTGAAGGTGACAGAGGATTAGTTGAGAAGGCCTAAACCCGCACTACATAAGGAAACTGTGCATAGTTTTAAGCATAAAATGATAGGGGAGGCGTCCATATTTATCTGTGCTTTCATTATCTGAGTCCCTGAAGTTACGAGTTTACCTAGGGAATCAGAAGTTAGGATTAATTGGAAACATTTAACCGATGACAGAGCACTAATGAAATTAGTCACAGCTTAACGGATTCTCCTCCTTGCTCAATACTTTCATTTATTTGAGGACATCTTGTGTGTGTCCTGGCCTGTCTCTGAATGGCAGATACACATTCCAAAGCAGAGCAAAGAAAAACTAAAAAAAAAAAAAAAAAAAAAGGCTGCAGGGTTTTATGAAGTCTATGGAAGGGGTATTGGAGATCCTCTTGAATCATGTGCATGGTCATGGGCAAAGGATGACCTAGGGATGTTAGGCCAGTTAGCAATTGAAGAGAAAAAACATGAGGATGACAGTTTGATAGATACTTGAAAGGAAAATTATTTGAATCAAAGGAAAATTGATAAGGCCCTCAAGTGCAAAACTGACTATGTTTTTATTGTGCTGTTAAAGTCAAACTCAAAGACTATCTTATAGCATTATCATAAAATCCGGTAGGAAAATTCATTTCCCATCACCCTTGTTTAGTCAGTTAAGATTTTGGGCACACATGAAATAAGAACTTAAATCTTATTTAAAGGAACCTTATTTTGATTATTTGTTATTTCATTTTTTTAGATAAAGTTCTAATCAGCCCCCCACCCCCACCTAAGACCACCATTTGTTAGTTCTCCTAATAAGGATATGGACTCTGTGGCTTTGTCTTTGTACCAGTTCTCCTATGGTAACAATACATGTGCATAATGATGTATGGCCGGCAGTAGGTTTGGGCACAGCTTTCTGGACTCCTCCCTAAGAAGAGTCTCTTTTCCGGTTTGATCTAGATTTCTGTGCCACGCTGTTCTTATTCCCTGCTGCCCTGTATTGGGAAGTATCATCTTTTATTGAAGTGTGTCCTGCTTTTTATAGAAAGTGCTGTAGCATTCTTCTGTGACAACTCAGAGTTCAGCTTTAACTACAGAGAACTTAGCAGTTGAACTGCTAAGGAAACTTGTGCCTATCAAAACACTGCAAACCTCTCCGTTTTTCCCTCTCCCCCTCAATTCCTCCATGTTTCGCACATCATTTGCACATGCTCAGGTTTTCAGTCTGGAAAGTTACTTGAACTGTGGCATAAGCTCCACATAGCTTTTCTAGAGAGACTTTTATTTCATAATGTTTCAGTGAAGAATGACTTGCAAATTTAACATAACACGAGTATGTTTGAAATAACAGAGGGGAATGTGTTAAAGGCCTTTCCCTCTGTTTGTTTGAAAATAAAAATCAGTAGTAAAAAAATCAAGGGATAGATATTTAAAATTTGGACCCAGACCCCCCAAGTTATGTGTAGTCATTTTTTATTCAGGGAACATTTTTTAGGTTTTAAGTCATGTGTTTCAATGTATGCTCCCCCCCCCGACCCCGTGTGGCACCCAGATTATGTTTTAAGTAAGTTCTAAGATTGTGCTGACTCAGCTTTTATGCAAAGATAAGCTCTGTAAAATGCCTAAATATTTAATGAACTGCAAGATTGAAAAGTCTCTGAGGTGCTTGTTATAACCAGGGCTAAAAATAAATGCACCATTCATATATTGAATATATTTAAAATAAGCAGTATGAGCAGATTGTTGTTGTGTAACTTTCTTTAAATATTGTGACCTTGAGATGTGTGTATGCTAATATGTAGGAAAAGAGTATCATGAAAATTAAATATATAGAGAAAAATGTGCACGTTTGTTTTTAGTTCACTTTTCTAATGTAATAAGGAGTGCTTCATCTCAGACTGTCAAAGATGAAAGAGATCTTAACAATCATCTTGAACATTTTCCTCACTTACAGAAAAAGGAAGGCCCAGAGAAGGAAAATGAATTCCCCGCAGAATCCCACAAGCACTTAGTGTCAGAGCCAAGACTAGAACCCAGGGTTGCTGACCCCTAATTTTATGCTCTTGTCATTATGCCATGCTATCACATGCCTCTTTGTAAGAATGGTATATATAGCAAGAGCTCATTTACTCATTTGTTTTTATCATTAATTTGGCAAACTGGACACCCACTTCACCCACTTTTCTATTGCTGTGTAACAAACCACCACAAACTGAGTAGTTTAAAACAACCCCCATTATTAGTTCCAGTTCTGAAGCCCAGAAATCTAGCTTGATGTGTCTGAGTGCTCTGCTCAGGCTGAAATCAAAGTGTGGGCTGGCTATGTTCTCATCTGAATGTATGGTCCTCTTCCAAACTCATTCCTGTGATGAGAATTCAGTTTCTTGTGTTTGTAGGACTTGAGTCCACAATTCCTGGCTTGCTATCCTTAAGCTAGCATTTAGAGGCAACCCCACATTCCTCATCACATGGCCTCCCCCATTTTCAGGCCACCAGCAGTACGTGGAATCCTTCCTATAATTTGGATCTTTGACTTTTACTACCAGCCTGAGAAAACTCTCTGCTTTTAAAGGACTCGTGTGACTAGATTAGGCCCATCCACATAATCTCTGTATTTTAAGGTCAGCTAACTTGGACTTGAATTACATCTGCCAAACCCCTTCATACTAGTTTTCCTGGATTAGTGTTTGATTGAATAACCACAGAATAGAAATCTTGGGGGGAGCCATGTTTAGGATTCTACCTACCAACTTATCTGGCGGCCAAACTTGGGACAAACCCTACCATCTGCGACACTTGTGAACCATGAAATACAGGCAACTCTATTACATTGATCAATTTTTGCACTCCAAGGGCCTAGTGATGGAAATGGCTTCTAGGCAACGACAACTGTTACGAAATCCATGCACTTGATTGCATAGGAAAGGCAGAATCATGCATGGCCTGATGGTCAAAGCTTAACTTGTTTCCAAATAAGGCAGCCGGGACAACCTGATGGAGCAAGAGTGTTTTTTTTTTTTTTGGTAGCAGAGGAAGAAAAAAGAAATTGGATTTATAAAAATGATCTTAGTTCAAACACCTCTGCCCTCCTCATGGATGACAGCACCAAAAAGTAATACTGAGCCTAGGTCAACAAGAAAATGTTAAGTTCCGTACCCTCAATTTAAGGAGAGAAAATCTATGATATAATGTGAAAGAAATTCCTACGAAAAATAGTTTAACATTTTTGCACCCAAAAAGGCTTAGCTCAACTTTAGTGGCTCTCAATTCACTTAAAATAAAACCCAAAGCTCTGGTGTGGCCGTAAAGATCAGCCTCATTGACCATCTTTCTATTCCCTAGTGCACCAAGCTCTTTCCCACCTCAGGACCTTTGCACCTGCCATTCTGCCTGTGTTCTTTGAGCTTTTCACATGCCTTTTTACATAGCTCATCCTTCAGATCCCAGCCTAAATTGCACATTCTCAGTTTTCTAATTGCCCTATTTACAGCATTACCATCTTGCTTCTTCCTAATTTCTGGTGCCTTCTGTCACATCATCCTGTGTTTCTTCTATTCAGCCTACTCTGTTTGCTTGTTTATGATTTGTTTCCCGCCTTTAGAGTGTCATTCCTTGAATTTGACCTTGTCTAACTCACCTTTGTCTCCCTGGTGTCTAGATCAGGGCCCTACTATATCGTAGAGATTCACTATTTGGGAGAGGTTAAAGAGTCCAGAGAGGTTAAATGTTCCCTTGTCCCGAAGGGAAATCATGGCATAACAGGGAATAGCAAGCACCCTCAGTTTTAGGAAATTTCAGCTTGTCACTTGACCATTGGTATTCCTGATAACCAATTTGACAGTTGGGATAAGGATGGCTTAATGACTAGCCCCAGGTCATAGTAATGACAGTAAGAGCTAAGATTAGCCTCCCCTAACACTTGAGAGTGTCAGTTATCATATATCACAAGGACATGGTCTGTGCTGAAATTATTCAACTTTTCGAGGTCTTGCCTTTCTTATACATTGCTAAGTGAGTCTTCTGATGTCCCATTTGAAATGTTTCAGTTCACTCTCCTTACTTCCTTCATACTTTTTTTCTGCTTGTATATTCTCATCCAAATTTGTTGTTTTTATTTTCAATGTCTATTAAACAAAATTGATGACAAGATTCACCTCCCGGTAGAAATTACACATCTTTTGAACTTTGGCCAGTGTTCCTAACCTTCGGCACTACTACTGGCTTTGTTACAAATATCATTGACCCTTTCAGATACCTGTGTGGTTGGTCTGACACTGAATTAATGAGAAACTTCAAAGATTCAAGCAAAACAGGAGAAATGCGAGTGGCGGAAAAGGAAATTATTTCCCAAATAAAACTTTCTCTGTTCTTATCTTGTACAGATTACGCCAGAATTTTCATTTTCTACTGAAATTTAATTGAGGCGTCTTTCATTTAGGCAGCTAACTACAGTACATGTGAATTTTACGCTGACAAATGTGAAACTGCTTTCAGGTTTTTGCTTTTTTGCCTTTTGCATCCTTTAATCCCCCTTAGCTCTCCTTTCTGGGGTTTTCTTGAGTCAACAGGAATTCACAAGGTACTGAATGTGTGGGATTGCTTTTGGCTCTTAACTATCTAAAAAAAATGGAGGTGGGGGAAGAATAGTAAAAGCTAAGACCCTTTTTGCCAAGTTTCCAGATCATCTGTGTTGTTGGGTAGTGGTGTGGTGTGACTAGTCTTAATCTTTTTCCAGTTTGTGGGCTGCCAGCCAAAGATCTGCAAGAGTTTTTTCCTTGTTTGACTAACAAAACTGAAGGCTGACTTTTTTTTATCCTCCTCTCCCCTCCCCTCCCCTCTAAATCTCTGGTTGATAAAGCTATTTATGTGCAAAGTATTGCTTCTACGTGAATTACAGTGAGAGAAGCAACAGGAACCCCCACACAGGCAAGCCAGGTGAACTGGGAGTAAGTAGAACAGAGTGGGCTCAACTTTTCCACAACTACAGAGAACGTTTACCTTTTAATACCTAAATAGATGACTTGGAAACTGATAAATTAGCGGTCCAAATAACTTAAATGTCAAAAGAATTCATACATTATAAAGAGATCCCCTTGCTTGTTTTATTAGAATATCTGCCATCTTTTTCAGTCAATCACCAAATAGTTAACAGAGGGGGAAAGTGAAAGCTGAAGTGTTCGAAGTCATTAATGATTCAAAAGCAATCAGAAGTCAAGATAAAGCAAAGCTAAATGGACATAGGGATCCGTGAGAAATCAAGATGAAGCAAACCTGAAATTATAATATTTCTGATGGACTTACTATGTCGTTTTAATTTTTTTGTTTTGTTTTAACTGACAGAAATGGAAAATGCTAGACTATATAGGATACCTGGCAGTTGAAATAAGACATGTGATATTAAAATACAACCTTTTACCCTTAAGGATATAACAGTTATGTTGAGGAGATCAAGGCATACAAAAAGTGACAGGCATGAAATGTAAATAGGCTTAATGCAGTTTCCCAACCGTTGGTTTTTCCTCTACGACTTCCTTGATTCTGGTCATATTCCCATAACAATTGTTCTCTTTACTTAATACCTGTCTTTGATTTGTTTCACTTTACTTACAAGATTTCATTTTAAAACTAAACATAGTCTTGACTGTAAACCAGTATCACTTACCATGTAAGGGGACCTTAAAAATAAATAAAATGGGAATTAAACTAGAATGGTAAGCTCTAACCAGATACTTCTACTTGCTAAAACCTCTGAGCTGATGCCCAGCTTTTCTCTCTGTTAAAAAGAAATACAAGAATGTTAGCAAAAAGAAATAAAAGAATGTTAGCAACTATTAAACGTTGAAGCCATGCTAATACCAAGTAGAGACTTCTTTTAGATGCTATCACCAAGCTTAAAAGCGACTAGGAAGGGAGTATCTTTCTCATGTTATGACAGTGTTTTTCAAGAATGCGTCTGGGAGCCAACTGAAATCAGACCTTGCACAGTAGCCTACGTCCCACACATGGGGAATGCAGGCCCTGTAGGATGCTAAGATTCAGCCACGGTGATTTTGTTAGTCCTGTGTGCACTGTGAGCAGATGCAAGCTATATAGGTGGAACACGGTGATTTAAAGGGCTTGTAAAAATTTGTAGTGTAGTTTAATCTTTAGTAGACAGTTCCAGTGTAAGACTTTTATTTCCCTCTTGCATTTTAGACAGTTTGGTTTCCGTTTTTAGTGATTTGCTTTGCAGCGTGCAGAATGGCAGTTATTCTGTACGGCTGGGATGGTGGAAAAAAGAATACAGGAGAGAGTCCAATATCGACACACACTTCCCTGCCTGTTTCTGAGGACTCGGGACCGAGTGGAGTTACAAATAGGAGAACTGCTTCAGTTGTGTTCATAGTGGACTGTAGGAGCGGGCATGCATACCTACACAGGCAGCTGTTAGGTCTTTGTGGGTGGAGGACTCGGGGCCTACCTGGGATTCCATGAGTAACGCCCCGCTGCTCCCAGCAGGGTTCAAATTTGGATCGGTCTTCTAATATTTCAGAGTACTTTCACATACCTGATCTCATTTTATCTACATGCCTTCTGTTGGCGTGTAAAGTGTAATTAAGAAGATAAATACTTTATAAGTATGTGTAAATATTTGGCCTCCCAATTGCAAACAGAAGCAACAGGTTACCCTCAATTAGGGTGGATAAATAAGTGTTGATTGTCGGCGCATTTAATTGTTAAAACTCTTTAGAAAAGCCATATGGCTATTAAAAGCCTTATGTTTTTTCATAGCTTTTGGTCTGATAGTCCCATTGCTGGAACAATTTATTCTAAGTCCATAATTGAAAAGAAGAAAAAAAAATCTATGCGGGAAGTTCATTCATTAATGAGTTATCTTAAAACTCGAAGTAATCAGTGTTTTCAACAACAGAGCAATAAGTAAGGAAACTATGGTATGACAACTCTTTGGATGTTAATACTGTCATTAAAGCCATAAATATTGAATGCAGAACAATGCTTAATAAATAGAAAAGTAATATGTGAGAGTATACAGGTATGTGTGTTATGATCACAACTGTGAAAATCACACACATATACAAAAACTCAGAGAAGACACAAGACAATAAAATGGCTGCTGTTAAGGTAGTAATTTTTTTAAAAAAATTCTTCTTCTTAATGTTCTTTCAGTGTTATAATGTTTTGGTTGGGAATAAAATTCAGGAGAAGGAAAAAGAAAGATATGTATAAAAACAAGTGGCATTAAGGCAGTCAGCTCCAGTTGTACGAGTATAGAAAAGCCAAGTAAATGTGAATCTTAATGGAGCCATTTAAACTTCAAGGTTGTGAGAAGGTGTGTGTAGCATCAATCTCACTTGTGATTGTGTGATCATACCTCCCAGGCTCAGACACCCACCCTGGCTTAGCACCCAGCACAGTGCTTGGCTTGTAATTGTCATTCATTAAAGGACAGATGATGGGTGGTTGGGTGGATGGGCAGATAGATGATGGGTGGTTTACTAAGAACACAAATCCAAATCAGAGTTTAAGGTTGAAGTGGTAGGAAAGAAGAATATGCTTCAAACATCAGTGTGTTTCAAAGACCAATCTAGGCTCTGAGATGAGTAGGGTTTGATGGGATGGTGGAGGAAACACTAATTAGAACTAAGAGGCCTGTTTGGATAAGCCTCAATGAGCACCAGAAAGGGAAGGAAAGAACCAATGTATTAGGGAACAGAGGGCCTTCCGGGCTAGAGAAGTAACATTCTTGTGCATATGGAGGTAGGAGAGGGCAGTACGTGGGGGCGGAGTGTTCTGGCTGGAGGTGGGTACACTGATGGGGTTAGTGGTGAGCAAGTTTGCTGGAAGCTCCCAATACCCTTGGAGAGAGGGCCTTGCTGCTATTAGAGGAATAGATTCAAAGAAGGTTTTGAGTTGGACTTATGTTCAGGTGTTTCAGACAAGGCTCCTGGTTCATGGGTAGTATATTGAGAGCAGGTTTTCCTCCACCTCCACCATCACCATCATCACCACCACCGTCATCATCATGTCCTTTTCCTTGGTTATTGACTCATCCTCATAACAACTCTGTGAGGCCCGGCTTCTTCTTATCCTTAGTTTACAGTTTGGGGAACTGAAACACAGAGAGATTAAGTGATTTACCTAAAGTCACAGCTGATAACTGACCAAGGTAAAATCTGAGCCCAGATCATCTGGTTTAGAGACAGTTCTCTTATATATGACTGTACTGAACAGTAGCCCTTGGGTTGAGCAATTATAATTCCATTATTAAAAATAAAGACCGACAACTTCTCAGCCTTTCCTCTCTCAGAAAGTTACCTTAGGATCTCCAAATTGTTTTGTGTGTGATATATTTCAGAAATGTTTTAACATACAAATCGTATATATGCTTACTCTTAAGAATCCAAATGAGGGCCGGCCGAGTGGTGCGATGGTTAAGAACT
>NW_017731361.1:5214538-5215824 GCF_001890085.2 Hipposideros armiger
AGATAATAATTACCCAAAGTCCTACCTTTTAGCGATGACCACAGGTAACATTTTGGTGACTGTCCTTTCAGGCCTGTCAGAACACAGATGTATTTTACATTAATGGGGTTGCACTTCCCCTCTGTTTTATACATATATCTTTATATACATCTGTATTGTACATGTGCATATGTATTAACGCTTCACCTGCCCTTTTGGTTTTTGTGCTGTTTGTATGGTTGACACAGAGATTGCACCCTGTTTATGAGTTTAGACGTAGCGCTCTCTGATTTGCAGTTGTGTCTCCATTTCCTCAAAGAGTGCTGGCACATAATAGATGCTCAATAAGTATTCTTAATGAATCGTGTTGATTCTATTGTCCTATGTCATAATATGTAAGTAGCTTTTTTTTTTTAATGAACATTTTGTTTGTTTTCTGTTTTCCACTATTACAAATAACACCACTCCCGCATTTCAGGTGGCTGTCCATTCTGTAAAGAAACTTTTATAGGTTAGCAGGCTCTCGGCAGGGTGAGGACGAAGGTCTTTTCCCTCCATCCAGCTGTGCATTTATTTGCTGGCTGCCACTGATCATTCCTGTTAGAGATATTTACTCTTGAGAAATTACTCCCTCCTCGATCAGAGGCCAGATTTAAACAAACAAACAAACAAACAAACAAACAAACAAACAAACAAACAAACAAACAAACAAACGATGTTTGATTTTTGTGTTGGCCTGTTCCTTGGAGACTCTATCTTTTGTGGGTAAAAGAGTTCCAGTTGAGCTATTTTTTGTCTTTTCCCTGAGTTATGGTCATTTTTCTCCTAACTAGATGGCAGGGGATGAGAAAGGAAATGTCACAAATGCCTGTTGTATCCTTTCGAGGAGTGCTTCTCAACCTTTCTGGAGCCAGACCCATGTGAGAATGTAGCCAAGCTGTGGGTGCTCCACGTAGAGAAGTTTAGACTCTCAGGGTCCCTGGAGGTGAGTCACGGGCACAGGCTGAGAACCTCCGCACCCAGGGGACCGGGGCCGTCTTATTACCTTGCCTTCCTACCATAGTCACTCTGTTCTTTTCATGTGATGGCATTTCAGTGACACTGCTGTGGAAACTTTGGTGGCTTTTAAACAATCGTTATTGAAATGTTTGAGGTTGGGGTGTATACAGAGTGTTAACAAACGATTGCTTTTGATAGGCAGAAAAGGAAGAATTCAGCATTTTATTTTCCATCAGTGTGTATAAATAGCCCCTGATCAGATACCTTTTGTGGATACTGTTAGTAAAGTTAAACTAATGAAAAGGTGC
>NW_017731361.1:5221419-5224471 GCF_001890085.2 Hipposideros armiger
ATTTTTCTTGCCTGCATTAATTGGAGTGGGGTCGGGTTTTGTCTCCTTAGGTCTAAGCTGTAGTCAGAGGTCCTATAAGACACACCTGAGGCCCCGAGGTCATCAGTGGTACATCCTGGTCAATGGATGCCTCTTCCCTCAACAGCAGTGCTGCCCCAAATTTGTTTTCCCATTTCTCCACCTCTCTTTCTCTCCAGCGATGAGGAGGGATGAGATAATGTCTGAGAAGTCCCTAGTTCCCTTTGGAGAAAGGCACACTGTCCACTTCTTTGTATCCCGTCTACTGGCCAGGGTTAGCTAGTGGCCACTCCCAACGTTGATGGAAGCTACTCCAGCTCAGAATTGAGACACCAGCAGAGAATGATGGTTTCAGACACCCTGGGGTTGTTGAATCCACGCCTCATCACTTACTATTTGAATAATCTTGTACCCCAGATTCTTATCTGTTAACCCTCCATCAGGCTCAACTGATCTCACAGATTCATTGCACACAAATTTTCGAATAACAGTTAACAGTTAGATATAAATTAAAATTTCATTCTGAATAAATAATAAGCATGCTTACATGTTATTTTCATTCATTTTCAATTTAAATAAATAAATGTCATACGCTCATCTAGTAGATGCATTGCGCCCGAACTTGTAACTTTTGCATTGCGCCTGATGGAGGGTTAAGTAGGAATAATTTTAACACTGACCTCATAGAGTTTTTTTTAGTACAGCTAAATGAGGCAATCGATCCAAATCGCCTGGCACAATACTCGCCATGTACTGAACACCCTATAAATGTTATTATTATTTTATTTCTGGGGCTTTATGTCAAGAAGAGAGTTTGTGCCCTTTTTGTAAGGGTTGAAATTGGGGAGGAACTACAGAGAGACATAATACATGGAATGATGGCCAATCTTGTCTTACCAGTCAGCTTAATCAAATCTCAATCCTTTATCACATTTCTTTTGGATTTTAAAAAAAGAATTAAAACACTGAAGATTAAAGTCCTCCAATAAAGCAAAGCTCTGAGAAAGGAAAGGGAGGGGAGACTACTTAAAGCAAAAAGTGACTTCAGTTACCTAACCAAATGTCATGTGTGGACCTAGGTTGGACCCTGGTTTGAACAAACCAANTACTCCTGGTGGCTCCATGCTTGCATCGCCCTTGTCAGCAATCTTAGTGAAAAGGCCTGATTTTTTTCCCTGTAGTTCCAATAAAAGTTGTGGAGCTGGGTCATATGCCCATCCCTGAGACGATCACTGTGGCCAGGAAGAAGGAGGATAGAATATGCTGATTGGCCAGATCTGGGTCATGTGGGTAGGAAGAGTGGGACCCACCTGGACTGACATTTGAGGAACAATGGTTCCCCAAAGGAGACTGAGGTGCTGTTAGCAGAAGCGGGAATGGCTGCAGGGCACGTCAAAACAAGGGCCGCCAGAGCAGGAATCTACTGATAGAAGTTACTGTAAGTTATAGGTGGGCAGGGAGAGAATGTACCATTCACTCTGAAAAGGCTTTCTGGAGAATGTGGTGCCTAACTGGTCAGGAAGGAAGGAAGGACGGAAGGGAGGGAGGGAGGAAAGGAAAGGAAGGAAGGGAGGAAGGAAGGAAGGGGAGAGAATGAATGCATGAGTCGGTCAAAGACTAACTTAGCCATCTTTCAGAACATGTAATCCTCTTATGTGAAACTTTAGAAGTATGATTCTGTTAGTTTAACTCAGATTTCAATCCTATTTTGGCGAAATTCAAGATTCTACAAATTCTTTCGGTGGCATTGGAGTTTTGAGTTTAAATGAATTTCAGGACTCAAGTATAGACTTAAAAATCATTTTTGTCAGAGATGTGCATTATTATGATACTTGGTGTGATGGGCCTGTGTATGTGATACATATTCTAAGTAGGAGGGTAATAACCTAAGTTATAGCTGTTTCTCTTCAGCATGTGGCATTTGTAAGGGACTATGTTAGGTACTGTAGTATAAATTCTTGATTAGTTGTGGGGCAGAATAACCCTGGAAAATAAAATAAAATAATAAAAATAGCATGCTTGTGAAGAAAGTGAAATTGCAGAGGAAGGACTGCATCTACATTTTAGAAGGTGACAATAGTCAGTAAGTGTCACATACTGTCTTCTGCACCATGGACACCTACACCTCCTGCCACCCCTTTTCTCGTCAGATGTGTCCATGCCTCATTGCAGCCCTGGATTAGCTGCTACCTCCCAGGCTGGGAGGCCCCAGAGTATCACTGATTAGCTGTACTCCAGGAGGCTTGAGTAGGTTGAATCATGTCTCTAAGTAAAAATCGATTTCTTCTGGTAGCTAGTGCTAGAACATTCTTTTTTTGTGCCTGCTAAGTTTTTAACCGAGGCTGGCGATGATGTAGTTGCTGACACCTTTGGAGCAATTACTATGTACCGTTGTTCTTTCTGTTAAGAATGTCATAGGTATTATCTCATGGTCCCATGAGGTGGGTACAGTTTTTATCCCCGTTTTGCATTTGAGGAAACTGAAGCGTAGAGAAGCCATATCCTGAAATCTTTCCATTCGCACCGAGTTAATGTGGGGGGAGCTCAAGGGCCTCTGATGACTGACAGCTGAGACAGACAAATGTCTGTGTCATGTCTGGGAGAAAGGCCTTTGAGGGAGCTGGCAGTAAGGAGGACGTTAATTTCATTTCCTGAATGTGTGATACCTGAGATTTAAGATACCAAGTCGTGATAAATGGCTGATCAGTCCTTTGATGGAGAAGACAGTCAGCAGTGAGGGGCTGACTGGCTGGTTAACCCTCTGTCATTGGAAGGCCCGGTCCTTCTCAGCCTCTGTTGCCCGACCATTTTAAGAGAGTAGTTTGCTCAGAGACAAGCTGTTGTCCGTAGACTTCCTTCTAACATTTGAAGAAAATAAAACTCATCTGAATAGGGGACTTAGAGACAACAATAGAGGACTGCTTTAAAAGACTTACCACTTCATGTTGGCCTACCTGCCTTCACGCCCCCCCCCCCACTTCCTCCCTCCCTCCCTTCTCCCTTCCTATGAAGGCTCGATTCCAAACCTTTGTAT
>NW_017731361.1:5226662-5228294 GCF_001890085.2 Hipposideros armiger
TCGTTCAAAACCTCCATTAGAGCTCTGCACCCAGTTTTGGAAGATCACCTCTATGTGCTGGGCGGTAGCGGAGAGAGGCAGTTTTGTAATGGAAATGGTGACAAACTGAGTCAGGAAATGTGGTGTCTCGTCCAGCGAGGCCACTAAACTACGTGGCCTTGGAAAAGTTGCCTGCCCCCTCTAGGCCTGTGATTGTGTACGTGTGAAATGGAAGAAGTGAGACTAGAATAATCTGTAGATCAGTGGTTTTCAAATTATGTTTCAGGAACCTTTGGGATTCTGTTGTTGGCTTTTTCTCAGAGTCGCCCTGCTTTCATCCTTTTGTGTACTGAGGTTGCACTTTCAACTGGTTGATGATTTTGATTGATTTTTGATAAAAAGGATTCTCTACTAATAGTGTGCAGATAAGCAAATTTGATGATCCTAATATGATCGCTGTCTCTTATAAATAATTACTCAAGAAATAGTATTAATTTGACTTGGCTTGTTCTTTAGATGTTTGCTATGTACAAAGTCTCCCTATCTACAGTGTACATATAAACTTCATTAGCCCAGGTTGCCTAAAAAAGATTATATTTTATTAATTTATTAAGATTGCTTAATAAAGGATTATATGGGATAAAGGTAACTCCAGGCTTTGTGTTATGGGTCACCTGGATAGTGTTACGAAAGCATAATAAAATGAGTCGAGGTCTATGCATTTATTTAAATGACTTTTACTATAAGCATCCTGCAGGCAAAGCACAGACAATGTATCCTCTGAACACAAGCCACTGCTTTGGTGTCCAGCGGACGGAACCGCCACATGGAGGAGAACCTCCCTGGGACTTACTGACAGGCAGTACAGTACAGTTTAAACACACACAGCAAAGTACATGATGCTGTGTGCGTGCCCCAAGGGCTTTTCAAGAGCAACCGTCACTGTCTCTGGGTTTTGCCTTGAATGGTAGCTTTAGACTCTTACACCCAAGGAAGATGTGACATCACCATATTCTCTTTCATGTCACTGGAAGTTCTTTCCCATGAAGGAGTGTACAGATTTGTATGACAGGGTGACGATTCCATAATATGCTTTACTCCTTCAAAGCATTTTTGAAAATCCTTTTGAAATAGGAATAGGAAAGCATTTAAAAACACCTCTTTTATGGAAATTGTAAGTTTATAAAGTAAATACGTGAACTAATGTCAGGCTAGCAGCCTGTGCAGAGAGAGCAGCTACTGCTTCTGAGGGGCGGGGGTTTTGGACTCAGGAACGGATGGAGCCTCTCGGTCTGTCCTTGTACTGACCTGCAAGTAGCCCAAGGAGAAGGCCTCCGTGATGCCAGGACCTGCGAGCCAGTCGTAATTACTTATGTAATAATGTAGTGTCTCCATGAAGTCTAACATCCACATATAATAAATATGTCTATTCAACATAAATTCAGCCAAGGAATCAAAGCATACCCAATATGACTGTGCATTGAAAAAATGCAGGGGTCATAAGATATCCTGCCAGGAAAAGATATTTTTTACATGCCAAAAACACAAATTGAGACCTTACTAAACTAGATTGGAAAGACAGTGATGTACGGACATCTGGTTCCCTGTAGGTGGAATTTCAACCCTTAAAACAAGCATACCCACTTAAATAGT
>NW_017731361.1:5233779-5236065 GCF_001890085.2 Hipposideros armiger
TTCTTCTCCAGAGCTCCCGGCCAAAATAAACTAGAGTTGCCTTGTCCCCAGTTGGGGAGAAAGTACTCCACTCACTGGGGTTACCTTCACACCCCAACATGGCTCAGAGCTAATTCAGCACCTTCTCCCACCTCCTTCATTTTTAACCTCTGAAGTTATCGACTCAGTGAGACGTTCCCACCTCCCCCTGGTCTGTTGTAGTTATGCATCTGCCTGCATTTCACTCTCTATCCTGTTGACATAGAAAAGGGACTCTTGGAGGCTTTCACTGCATTAGCCCGGTCACAGGTCTTTTCTCCAATCCATTTGACCTCAAGCTGCTTTTTTTGCTGTTGCTGTATGTAAGCTAGCCTGATCTGGTCCACTTTCAAAGGCTGAAAAAGCCCTATGACCAAATGTTTAGCAGGCTGTTCAGTCAGACATGATGGATTGACAGCTCCATCCAGTTCTATTTCCTGCCTCACACACCCCTCCCCGCCCTCCAAGCCAAAGGTGGAAACCCAGCAAGTTACATAAGTGGTTGGAACGGTGCAGATGGCTGGCTGCTGGCCCAGGCAAACTCAGCGCTGGGGCACTTAGGAATGCTTGCACGGGCAATAAAATGTGGGCTCGTTTTTTAATGAGAACAGTCATTTCGTTCAGCTGTGTGGGTCAGAATAGCAGAGCAAACTCAGGGCTGTGGTCCCCTAAACATGGCTGCTGGCTTTGCCCTGGGGCAGGAGAGGTGTGTTTGGCAGGAGGGGGTGTCTGTCTTGACTGTTTCAACTTTACTAAACCGGAAAGAGTGAGCAGGACAGCAGGACAGAGTTGCACTGTGATACAGCTTGGCAGCCCAAGGAGCCAGCCAGCGAGCGGAAGGAAGGAATCTGAACAGGAAGGAAAGGCTCTCAGCACCACTGCCTGCCTATTCCAGCCTCGCTGTCTGTGTGCCCAGTGTTGGACATTACCCTTCTACTGGGTACCTTTCTTCTTGTGAGGTTTTCAAAGGATATGGTTTCCTCAGCTTTGAGACATGGCTACAGTTAACTGAACTGGCTCCAAATCGCAAGCTCGGTTTGTTGAGCCTGCAGTTTTTAGGAATAAGATAGACCAGAAACTTCAGAGAGGCCCTGGGACCTTCTGTCCAGGTGGCCAGGGGTGGGCTCACAGGATGGCCATCTCTGGGTCTTACCTCCTGTGCACTGAATTGATGTGACCTGGAAGCAGTTGTCCAAGGTGCCCGCCCACTAATGGCACCACATACAGGACTGTGTCAGGGGACTGATGACTGTTTTGTCCAGGTGACCTGAGAGCTTCCTGGGACTGCATTGCTTCCCCCAGAGCAGCCCGCCCTCTCCTCCTGCCATGGAGTTGCACCTTTTTGGTAGGATGGAGGGGAGACAGGTCACCTGATTCTCTGCTACTTGAGTTCATCTGACAGAGACAATTGTGTATGTCCTTGATACCTGAGGTTGATCCTCCCTTGGTACTCCANGCTTTCGGTGGTGATGGCTGAGGAAGGTTGTATAAAAGGAACACCTCATCCAGGCTTCTCCCTGGAGATTATGGTTTTGCCTGATTCATGGTCTGTGCCTTTTATTTTTGTGGCGTTGCTGAGCCAATAAAGAGAACTTCAAACAGACGTTCAACACTTTGTTATTGGTGCACAGAGAGTCATCCATTAACCTGAGTTTGCAGAGGAAGACTCCTGTTTTGATTTCTTGGTTTGTTTCAAAAGCACATAGAAGGTTGGCAGATTTTTGTTGGATTGACTTGACTGGAGGCCATGGGGCTGCCGCGGGTCAGCCCAGGTGGGTTTCCCTCCCACCCCTCTCTGTGTGATGCTGATTTTTGGACACTTGCCTCAGGTCTTTGCTGAACCCTGCAGTTTCCTGGGTAAGGAGTCAACCGTTATGTGCTGGGCTTTGTCCACTTGGCACAGTCTAATGCAGGCCCCCCAAAGCCCCTAGCCATCTCTTGGGTAGGAAAGCAAGTGGAAGGTGGTAGGAAAGGAAGCAGAAACATTTCACATGTTGCCTCCCCAAAGACAGATCTGTTATCCTCCCTTAACCACAAAAATTCACTGAGGAAGTCAGTGAGTCAGAGAAGCACCCCGGTGGACTTCGTCAGCACAGCTCAGCGAGCTTCTGGTGTCTTGTATTTTTCTGTTTGCACCAGTGCTGCTTTCCTCCCAGAGGAAATCCACCAGCACAAAGAAACATGGGCAGTAGCTTGAGAGGTTTCAGCAGACCCGTGGCCAGAGTGGGGTGGTCACCCACAGGGACATGGGAAGGCGACCTGGCTCCT